>NC_141617.1:38735224-38889286 GCF_047967505.1 Dipteris shenzhenensis
CTAACCACCAACGATCTTTTGTTTAAAATTTGAGGGAAACACAACGGCGCTTAAACGCCATGAGATATTCACTTGGTTTTTCATCCATCCAACCACAAAACACTAGGATGTCCATCATTGCAAAAAAGAAAGATTGAAAGCAAAGGAAAAGGTGAATCTTTATTGACGAGGTACCAGGCATTGCATCAAGTTGTTCATCAATGCAAATAGGAATACCAAGATAAATGTGAAGTTGTAGAGCCTGCACATAGCCCTTGACTTCCTCAAGCTCTTGCAACCTCCACGAAATTTCTTCTAATGGAGTGCGGTCCGACATTTCAGCTCTTTTCGAGAGACAATGGCTCACAAGATACTCATGCCAATGAGTCGGCAACAATATTGTAAGACCTTGGAATATGCTGCACTTGAATCTCCCGGAACCCTTGACAAACCTGAGGCACTTGCTGATGGCATGATAAGTTTTTACTCCGAAGCTTCCAGTCAACACTCACTTGTCGGCACACTAGTTATGAATCACCCCGCACTTGAAGCTGAGTGATGTGATGATCCTTAGCTTTCCATAAGCCAAAAATAAGAGCTAGATGCTCAATCTGGTTGCAAATGTCTGCTACCACCTACTGCTTGTCAAAGACTTATAAGCACCATCAAAATGCATAATTAATGTTGTCATCATATGAGTACCAACATACACACATCCCAAGTTTCTCGGTAGTCCAAAATTGAAAAAGTGAAAGTGTGAGGAGAAGCCAAAACTAGCAAGGCGCTTGAGACCAAACAAGCTCACAATGCTTTGGTGGAAATTCAATTATAACATGCAACTCGTGATGTGGTGTAAAAGATTGGTTAGGCACAAATGGATTGCGAGGCCGGAACATCTTAACCATAAAGGTGCATATTGTTACAAAGAAATTCAAAAAAGCTTAACTTCTTAGAATAGTCATAATGATAACTTTTCGGCTGCTCAAATACCTTGACTTTTCTCTTGAACATCTTACCTTTCCTACTTTCAAAGATATAGAGTTGGACGAATAACTAAAATCTAGCATCTTGGATGGCTGGTCATGTCATCAACTAGAAGAGCCTCACTCTCAACCTATCTTCATTCCCAAGAAGAAATCTCCCCAAATGAAAAACATACTAATTTGACAGTACAAGCTTATCAACTAAAATAAGGCAGCAAATTCGTAGAATGAGGCCCAAGTTCAGAAGCAACTCCCAAGCATCAACGAATCGTACTGAACGCACAGTGTCAGATGATGTAAAGCACTTCAATGGATGTGCAACTTGGAGTACTAAAAGCAAAATGAATCCGAATGTACAATACCTCTTGCTCCCTATTTCCCACGATAAAAAGCCCATCCATCATCTCTCTCTGTAAGCAAGTGAATTGTGTGGTGCTACAAGTCAACTATAAGCTCTAAGACCACATCTCTCTAAGTGTATACATTGGCTAGTCTTAGACTTCTAATGAGGTCTTAAAAATTGCTTATTTCGGACATGCAACCCAAGTTATCACTTTTAGGAGCCTTTTGTTGAATCGGGGCTGATAATGTTGTAGAGTACAAAGAACCACATAATTTTTCTTTTTTAAGGAGTTTAAACGAAGGCCCAAAACAAGAATTATTACAAAATGACGCTAATGAGCAAAAGTTGGTTTGAATTGCAACACTTTTAAAAGTCCCTTATTTACTATTTTTGATAGACTAGGACTCAGTATTCAAGAAATTGATTATTTTTTCTTTAAATAGCATACGAAATTTTCTCCTCAATCAAAAAGTCATGCCTTTGGCATCCTCAAAAAAATAGATCATAACTACTGAATCCTCCATTTTGTTTCAAAAATGTGCTTGGCCTAGTGGCAAATAATCATTTTGTTTTAGAGGAGGTCACAGGTTCAAATCTTGCAAAAGATGCACAATGCCATGTCATAGGGATCATGGGTGCCACGTATCAAGGTGCCATCTCAACTGAAAATACCACATCATCAAGGTCATTAGCAATGCCACCTCATCCATACAATCAACAATGCTACATCATAAGAGTCGTGGATGCCACATCATAAGGGTCATGGATGCCACATGATCAAGGTGCCACGTCATCATTTTGACTACTACCTTGGACAAGATTTGACGCATATTTCAAATGGCCATAACTTTTAACCCAGAGAGGATTTTGCAGTGGTCCAAAAAGCAAAATTAATAAGCAAATCATGCTCTACGCAGTGAGCACCTCGGATCTACACTCTAACTTATGCATAGATAGGAAGCATTCAATCCTCTTCATCGCAACCCCTTTCAGCCGCGGGTCAATGCTAGGTGGTGGTGGCAATAATCAGGGACCAATAGAGGAGTGACGCAAAGAGAGGAAAAGGTAGAGCAAATATGAAGGGAGTCGAAAGCGAAAAGAAAAGAGAGAGAAACCCTTTTTTTTTGTGGAAGAGAGAAGGACAAAGACGACAATTTAACAATGAAAGTTATTGATACACAACCAACGTGAGTGTTGGTAGCGAGACAATCTTTGCCGTGAAGACTTCATCCGAGTAGCCACACCATTTCTGTGAAGGATCTCAAAACCTAACACAAAGCAAAAAGCGCAACAGATCTTTCTACTCCACAACCAATAGGAAGAGAGAGAGAAAGGGGTTGGAGAAGCGGCGACATGGAGAGGGGACAATGGAAAGGAGAGGAAGGAGGAGTGAAGTGAGAATGAATGGTATAAGCATCAATGGGAAAGGAGCATGGGTAACAAAGAAGAAAGAGAGAGAGGGAAAGATATAGACATCAAAGGAGAAAAAGATATTTCCAATTAAGGCAATATACTAGAGCATGGTGGCTATACAAGAGTGAGCGTGTCACATCAAGGAATAGCCCCTCCTTTTATAACCAAATGAAGGGGTCTTTCTCCAAGTCGTGTGAAAGAGGTTTGCACCAATGGGGCTTGTAGAGTACGCATCCTCCATCGCGTGCGACAAGCTTGGCTTCTATTTTTCAGATACATCATGCTTAAGCATCTTAGGCTAAGGTGTCTCTTTCAATATATTAATCTTTTGGATGAAGAAGACAATGATGCTTAGCTTCCTCGTTCTTTTCTCTTGGGCAACCTAATCAGAGTGAGAGAGTGAGATTAACTATGGTTAGTTTAAGTTAGCCATGGATATGTACGATGTATCCACGATGTATACAACACATACATCTTAGAAATTCTACCTTCATTTTCAACATCATTCAGATCAAGAAGACTCTCTACCTCTTCTACATAGTACAACAACAATATACATGCCTCGTGTTTGCTGTACAAGATACATGTCTTGTACTTCAATGGCTAAATTAAGTCCCTGTTGTTGCTTCAATACCATACGAAATTCATTTCAGCCTTCATCTCTCATGAGCTTCGGTTCTATGTCTTCTGACATCCCGAAGACAACTGAAAATTCCAACCAAAAACATGTGGCAAGAACATTGTCAAATGACTAAGAAATCAAACTACACCCATTAGAGTAGGCAGAAATGTAATGTAAATGACCACCTCGTAGAACATACCTGATAATACCCCACATGAAATCAATCTTCAGAAGGCTCTCATTCTGTTGACGAGTCCTTGCCTCAATATATGAACTCCTTAAACTAAGTTGCTCCACAGGGTGGCCTTTCCATGGTTCCAGCTTTCTGTAGGGAAGTGTACTGACCTGTGACTGAACAGAGCTGGGCAAATGACAGCCGTGTGAAACTCTTTGACACCTTTACACTAACGCTTACATCTTGCTGTTCACCTGCCATCAAAACTGTAACCTACTGCAACATGCCATTTACCCATCCTGGCGTGAAACTTGATCTTCATATAGGGCATGGCAGCACATGGCAGCAACTAATATGATTTCTAATAAAGCCATAATAAGTCTTTACAGGACCTTTGCTGGGGACTCTTGCAGGGATCCCAAACTTTTAAGAGAGGAAAGAGGGCTACAGGTTGGTAACAGATGGAAATCCGCGCAACCCAAGCTATATATATATATATGCTGGAAGTATCTATATCTAATCTTGCATATCCTGAGTTGTTGGCAGACCAGCAGAAATCACTTGACAGAAACTGCTCAGATTATGAAACGAATCCGCACCCATGTACAAACAGAACAAATGCCCACAAGATCATCGTGTGCAATGCTCCAGTTGTTGACCTGATCCCCAAGCCAGCCATAAATAGATTGGGCAGGGGATCCCTCATGCCCCCTTTGTACAGCCTGATCATCCAGTCAACAAGCCAACACAGCTGGCCAGAGAAAAGCTATGTCAGTCAATTGAACTCATTATTAGTGAATTCAAAAAGAATATTATTCATCATTAGTAAACTCTCTGACAAAATCTTTTCACTGCACCAATGGTTGGACCAAAAATTCCACTTGAGTCATTAGACAAAACTTGAATGTACCTTGCAATAATTATGAACAGCCTTGCATGTTCGAAGCTTTACCAAAAATCCCCACATGAGCATATTCCATGCTCAAAGTGATGGAAACGATTCATGTCCCTCACAACTATTCGTCGCTGAGCAATTTTGGAGATGAACTTTGTAGCAGAGTGACAGTCCGGGCATACACGCAGGTTCTTAGTAATAAGTAAGGGTGTTCCAGGAGGGGTGGAAATAAGGCCAAAAGCAATAGCTAGTTTCTCCGAATGGTAGCCAAGAATTTGTTCTTCCTCTTCTTTTTCCATGCGACGCAGCACTGATTTAGTGTCGGGAACATATCCTGCTTCCTTCATGTGTCTGTTCAAACTCTGCAATTCTGCATATATTTCTTCCTTCAGAGGATAATACCTATCTCCAACGATAAATTCATGAACCTTGTTATTGACCTCGATACAGCTGTACCCAGGCTGCTTCTTCAGACCACTGTCACGCATGGCCTTTCTCACCTTTGATACATCCATCCACCTTCCAGCTGCAGCATAGATATTTGATAGCAATACATATGGGGCAGAACTCTTTGAATCCAGCTCCATGACTTGGTTTGCAACACGTAGTCCACGATTCACATCACCATGAATCCTGCATGCACCAAGCACCTTCAACCAGGCTGGAGCGATATGCTCTAGTTCCATAGTACTAATCAAATCCTCTGCTTCATCCAATTGTCCGATCCGCCCAAGAAGGTCAATTAAACATCCATAATGCTCAACTCTAGGTTTTATACCATGGTCACTCGTCATATGATTGAACAGACAGATACCCTCATCAACCAAGCCTCCATGACTGCATGCAGTAAGAAGACTAAGGAAAGTAACATCGTTTGGCTCGACACCTTCAAGCCGCATTTGATCAAAGAGTTCTATGGCTTCCTTGCCATGCCCATTGTCAGCACATACTGTGATCATGGCATTCCAGGAGATCACATTGCGCTGCACCACTTTGTTAAACATTATCCTTGCATCAGCCAAACTCCCACACTTTCCATACATGCTGATGAGAGCAGTTCCTACAACAACATCAGCTTCATATCCCCTGTCACGAATACTAGCATGCACTTTCTGGCCCTCTACCAGGGCAGCCAGCATGGCACATGCATGAAGTATGCAGATGAAGGTGACCTTGCTTGGATCAACGCCTTCTGACTGCATGTGATGAAAGAGTTCCAAAGCCTCCTTTCCCTGCTCATTCTGGGCACAAGCCGTAATCATGGCATTCCATGAGACCACATTTCGCTCTGTGAGTGTTTCAAAAACAGCCCTTGCATCATCCAGACTGCCACACTTTCCATACATATTGATCAGGGCAGTTGTGGCAACAATATCTGCTTCGAATTCTGCCTCAACAAGGACTGCATGTATCTTCGCACCATCTCCCAGGGCTCCTGCGTTGGAAAAAGCCTCAAACAAGCAGACGAATGTGATCTTGTCTGGCCTGACACCTGCAGGCTGCATATAGTAAAAGACATCCAGAGCCTCCTTGCCATGCCCATTCCGAGTCAATGCTGAAATCATGGCATTCCAAGAAAATATATTGCGCTTGGGCATTTTCAAGAATACAGCCCTTGCATTCTCCAGGCTCCTGCAGTTGCCATACATATTGACGAGGGCAGTCCCCACTACAATGTCCGACTCAAAAGCACTATCGACGATACTTGAATGAATTTCCTGACCCTCTTCTAGGGCTCCTAAATTGCTGCAGGCGTCCAGGGCACAAATGTAAGTGATCCCATCTGGCTTAACATCCTCAATCCGCATTTGTTGAAAGAGCATCAGAGCCTCTTTGTCATGTCCATTATTAGCACATGCTGTAATCATCGCATTCCAAGATATTACAGTCCGGTCAGTCAGTTTGCCAAACACAAGTTGAGCATCATCCAAGCTCCCACGCTTGCCATACATAGTGATCAGACCGTTCACAACGACAACGTCTTGATCCAGTCCTGCATCAATAATGGCAGCATGAATCTCATAACCCTCAGACATAGCTACCAATCCGGCACATGCATCGAGAATACAGATGAAAGTGACATGATCTGGCTTCATATTTTCAGCCTTCATTCGACAAAAAATGTCAAAGGCCTCTTTGCTATAACCATTCTGGGAACATGCAGAGATCATGCAATTCCAAGTGATGACGTCGCGTTGAGGCATTTGACTAAACGCTGTCTTTGCAATGTTCATACTCCCATTCCGGGAACATATCTTTATAAGTATATTCCATGAGTATAAATTCAGCTGGGGTAACTTGTTGAAAAGGCATAATGCATCACCAAGGCTTCCACAATTTCCATAGATCTGGATAAGAAGGTTAGCTAGGAAAGTGTTACACTCATAACCACATCTGACAATGCGGGCATGCAGGCATTTAGCTTCAGGTAAGGACTTTTCACGGGTGCATTGCTGCCGGAGCGAAGCAAAGTCGGTGCATGTTTCCAGGTGATCGAGGGCAAGCTTCAAAGGGAGGCTTACAGGTTTGCAGTGGTGAAAAGGGATCTGCCAACGTTGTTTCTTCCAATGTCCATGCGTGGATGCAAGGGATTCCCGGATTTGAGGAATTGCTAATGAATGATTAAAGTGCAAAAGTTCATCTGTCGAAGTAGGCTTAAAGCAATCAATACAAGAAGGGCTATGAAACTGGAGGTGGTGCTTACCAGAGTCGATCGTAGAGGGAGAATGACAGCAGACAACTTCGATTTCTAAAGGCATCCTCGCCGAAGCCCAAGAAAAACATCAGCATACCTTTCATCATATCATCAGATCCAAGACTTCCAATTCATCCCACCTTTAGCTGAATTTATAGTGCCCGCCCACTGTGTTCACACAGAAAACCTTTTTTCTCAAACAAATCATACAACTTTGGGTTTCAACATTTTTTAAACGTTTTTTTCCAAACAAATCACACCCCTTTGGATTTCAAATTTTTGAAAGTTCATTCTTTCTTCTTCTTTTTTGGCTAGAAACGTTGACACAAGATGATTGTACATTCCATCGGCCTGCCGACCACAAAATCAAATGCAAGGCAAGAACTCCGGCCCGAAGTAGAATGCTCGCAGGGTGTCCCGTGACTGCCCAAAAGGTTGGTGGAGCAATTTTTGAAGATGCATCATAAATGATGCGGGTGTGGGGTTAGGGACTAGGGAGGAGAGAGAGAGGGGGGGGGGGGGGGGGGGGGATAAGTGGGAATGAAAATAGCAAGTTGAGCATCAACCAATGGATGCAATTCCCTTTGAGGAGAAAATCATCACTAAGCCTTTCCCCTCCTCAAGTAGGCCAAAATCAAAAAAGAGGGGGAGCACCATACGAGGAGGTATCTCAAAAGAGACTGGCGATCTGAGATGACCTTAGCCACCAAGGCATAGGGATGATGCCAAACTTTAGTAAACTAATCATATCTGCAATTATCTCTTCATGCTAAAGCGAGGCACTGAAACCTCTGTTAAACACCACTACATTCATATGCTTCCAAATATGGCTGGTAATATCAGCTCTAATAAGCTACCAAACACTAAACAACGCATCATTCAATCTTCCTTTATCACCGATAACAGCATTTCTCCAGGTGGATTGGATAAAAATAGAGAAACCTTCCAACTATTTACAAAATTTCCACCTTAAACTTTTAGTTACCACACAATCCCACAACAGATGCAAGTGAGATTCCTTCTTAATCTTGCATAACGGGCATAAAGGTGAGGTCTTCTGATTCCACTTGGACAGCTTGTCTCTAACCACTAGCTTGCATACTATCACTCTCCATAGCAAAAGATTAAACTTAAATGAAGGAGAAGTAGCAACTCACGAGTCTATACTTCGACCTTGCAACATTATCAAAAGGAGGCATGAAAGTTTTTCTTGAGAATTTGCACATTATTAAGCTAGACTATAACTACAATAATTTTTACAAGCAAACATGAAAATGTTAGAGGTTCACTGTACATATTTTGCAAATTTTTTGTGAGCACTAAACTAATCTTTTCTTTTTTTTTCACACTCACACGCTCGCTCACAGCCCCATGGTCTACTTTAAGGGGACATCTTGCCCTGCGACATATGCTGAAGACATCCCACAGGATTTGAAGCGAGTAGCCAACTCAACTGTGCGAATGCCTACCAACCTTTGGTCCTTGGCAAGCCCTAGGCCAACTCTTGACCAAGGGCCCAAGGTATTGACTCTTTTGGTGGGGGGGGGCGGGGGCTCCATACTTCTAGGTTCTATAACGAATGTAGGGCTTATTGCAAGGTCCCAACTAGCAACCTTACCCATTGAGAGTGAAAGATGGTTGTAAAATCATGCAACCATTAATGCATAGATTGGAGGAAAACCATTGCAAACCATCCCCCTCGACTAGCTCCCTCAAAAGATTGAGGGGCACACCTTGCATTTGTCAAGCCAAAACTATTGCTTCCCACACAACATACCACTTAGAGACACTCTTTAGACCATCAACACAGAAGAGAGTACATTTGGATTGTCACGAGGACAAATCTAAGAAGATATGGAATCTACAATGAGCAAGGCTACTATAGCGGCTCCTGTAGAGTTGTATGAAGGTTGTACATGTCCATAACAGTAGACTAGAGCAAGTACGTGGCCACAACATGTGCAGTAGATGGTGGCCAAGACTAGTCAATTGTCCAAGGGAAGGTTAGACTAGGTCGACCTACTTTGGGACTAGCTAACAGGCTAGTCAACTAGTCTGTCATAGGTGAACCAAGTTTGTAGGTCCCCTAGGGTATAAAAAGGCCCCTTAAGGGTATAGATGATCATTCACCAAAACCCCCACTACTAGTTGTTTACCAGGGTAGCAAAGTGGACTGGAATCACCATCCCAAGAAGTTCAGCCTGCCAATTATCTTCCAAGGTAAAGACTAGTACATTGCAAAGGGTTTACATGACCTATTGGCTATAGTTACAAAAGCAAGTAGATCGGAGGTTGGTGGAGGACTGAGCCCGCAGGAATTCATTAAGAAGAGAAGCAATAAGGAATCTCTAGAAGGGTATCATTACTTAGCCCACCAAGAGCACACAATATGACATTGTTTTGAAGGTGCCAAGAAGAGGTATGAGAGCAATTTGTAGTGCCAAGCATCCACATCTAGGCAACACCTTAGCTGTTAAGATGGTGGCACACTCTGCACACCTTTTACAAATTTGTGTTCATCTTTGGAGCAATACATATTTATTGTTTTTCTACTCTCATGTGCATAGTTCAATAATTATTTGTAGCTATTTATATTCACTTCTATACACATTAAGTAAAGGAGCGAGATATAGCTTAGCACTATGTGATCTTTGGTCAAAAAATTACACAATCTTCTACTACTGTGGGAGTTTTTGCTACAGCAAGCAACCTCCCCCCAATTTTTTAACATGGTATCAAAGACTCGCAAGTGTAGGAAGCTCACAGGTGAGAACTTGTGGAAGGAGATCTCAAATGAGACTTGTGTCAAATATTTCCTACGTCTAAAGGACAAGTACCCTTGTGAATAGATGTACTCCTCCGAAGCCTTTCACGTCCTCATCATGACTAGTAGATGACCCATCCTAGGCTTTGGGGAATCATGAAACATAGATGGTCCAAGCTACCCTCTTTGGAAGATGAAGGTCCAAATCCACCTTGTGGTGTAGATGGTTTGGGAGATTATGATAGGAGTGGAGCTAAGGCCTCAGGATATCAAGGTAACTACAAGCTTTGGGAAATCATGAAACATAGATGGTCCAAACTACTCTCTGTGGAAGATGAAGGTTCAAATCCACCTTGTGGTGTAGATGGTCTGGGAGATTATGACAGAAGTGGAGCTAAGGCCTCGGGATATCAAGGTTATTAAGAGTAATGGTGATATGTAAGTAGTCCTCATGCAGTACGAGATTGGGTACTCTGTGATGCAAAGGCCTTGGCCATAATCATTGGCACGACTACAAATTTGACTGTCCTTCATAATGAGCTAGTGGACATGGCCCTTCAAGCATGGATCATCCTACAGGACATGTACAAATCTACAATGCAACTCTAATCCTCAACCTAGAGATGGAACCCCATAACATGCATATGGAGAAAGGGAACTCAATACAGGATCTGCTCCCTAAAATGAAGGTAATGAGGGATCAACTGTCATCAATTGGTCAACAGATGGATTTGGCTCAAGTAGCCAGGTTTTTGCTTGGCATATTCCCCAAGAGCTATAAAGGTTTTGTGACAAACATAATTATAGGGCAACACTTAGCTCCAGTCACATTCAAGGAGCTAGTGTCCTCTCTTGTAGGGGAAGTTTGATGAATCCAACAACGAGGCCTTTGTTGCACAAGACAAGAGCAAGGGCACAGGGAAACAACAAGAAGAGAAATGACAAAGCCGATCAGGAGGAGGACTCTTCATGTAGTGGAAGCAAGAAAAAGAAGAAATGTATCTTCTATGACCAATTAGTGCATAATAATGATGTCACTATACTTTTTGTAGTACCATCCAGTAACAAAGTGTGCCTTTGAACACTTTGTGAGCTATTTGCTTTGCATGGTTGCATTTTAGAATGAGGAAGTTTATGCCTTCCAACTCTTCTACATTGACAACAAAGTTGTTCTTAAATAAGTAGATCACTCAATGACTCCTCACAACCCTCATAGATAGGTTCTTCAACTATGGTTTTATCGGTTTGACACATCATCAGTCAAAAGAATGCCTTCTAGCCAACCATGAGCATAATTCTTGTTCTCATAATATCTACATGCATTTCACATGCATGCTGGAAATAGCAAGAGAAATCCCTTTTGTTGGCTTGTATCACATCATTCTTACAAAATCCACAAATGCTATGCAACTATCAAGACCCCTCCACACCCTAGATCCCTGTGTCTTTCTCTTGTCCATAGATTCCCCAACCTTTATCTCCAAAAACACTCTTTTATTTGGTATTTCCTTACTCTTGCAATTAATAGAAGTAGTACTAGTCGTTGTATTTGAAAGAAATTGCAATACATTAGTTGCCTACTTCAAAACCACACCATCAATCTTGAATTGCTCATGTGTAAGGAATCTTTTAATCACTACACCTGTACCATAATTTCCATGTCCTAATCCAATATTTCTAAGTCATCTCGACATTAATTTGTGCATAGAATCTTGCAACAAATTAAAAGGGTCTTGCTACCTCAAACTGAGATGTTACTCCATCTAACTACACCCAATACATTTTGAATTGAATGGATTGAACTTTAAGGCACTTGGAATGAAGAAAAAATTAATGTTATGCAAAAAGAGTATCGTGTTTTATCATCAGATATGTAAAAAGCATATCCTTGATCATTTTGCCAGCCACGGTCTTGCGGTAATAATAATATGAACAAGGATGGTGCATTGAACAATATGCAAATGGATGGGCTTGATTTCATTTTGCTCTTTAAAAGATTAATTCTCTAAAATATCCACCACATACATAATGACATCTAAAGGGAAGTTCTTTAGACAATCCCTAAATTGATTTGCCCTCCATTTGTTTATGAAGTTGTGTCTAATGTACTTGCTTATATAATCATTTAACATTAATAACAAGCCACTTATATTGGCATCTCTTTGACCAATAAAACTTTGTAGCTTTTCCTTTTGTCTTGCTATTTAGCCAACATGGATATCCTCAAACACCTGCACAGCCACTATTTTTAGCATCTTACACTATTTTGCACTACCACCTTTTTTGGCATCTTTAGTCTAGAAGTTTCTATACACCATAGCTTTCACAATATTTCATGAGGCATGTGTAATCATGGAATATTCTTTAGGCATGGTACAAAGTCATGATTCCCACAATTGTATGACCTCACTAAAGGCATGCTCATGTGATGCACATGTGCCTATTTCTATTGGTAAAAAGTGTATTTTGCAAAGATAAGAAATGATAATTTCAAGTAAACCAAACATGGCCATGCAAATTTACTTAAGACCATCCTTCAAGTATATCATTTACTCATCATTTGTATGTAATATATGTAGCAGCATGTGTTTCTATCCTTAAGCTTGTACATGAAGAAGGGTTTTAGGTGCATCATTGTCCAATACAAACACATTGAACCTTGAAAAGACATTTGTCTATATAAAGAAACAAACATGAGAATATTAGAGCATGAGACAACCTTACATCACAAATAGCACAAGATCACAATAGCTATATAGCACAGATAGCACATGATCACATTTTATGTTGCATACATCTAACTTTTGTATAGGAGATGGTTTGTGCAATGCACCAATCCATGCCATCCACTTTAATTATATGTGCTAAAAACATTATACTCTATGCACCCTTGAGACCATCACTCAACATCTATGCATATATTTCTTTTTACCCATGCATATTTATAACCCTTGAAATTCACAAAAGGACCCCTTTAAATTTTTGATGCATTGCAGCTATTGATTGATATCTCCATTGTGTTTGCTCATATGCATTGTTGCACAGAAGGTAAATCCCATGCATTCTCACATCAAGACGGACATGCAAGGCTTTTATAGTTTGAATAAGTTAGTTCAGCTTCCCAACGGCCCACCAACCAATACAATTTTGCTAACCATCTACTAGTTATATGCTTGTGGCAACTATATATGCTACATATTTAGTACATTGAACATATAGCACATTGTGTATGCTACCAAACACATTGTTCATATAGCACATTTTATGTAGCAAATCATATACAACATATCATATGCTTTATAGAAGATGTTACTACTATATAGTAGCTATCTAGCAGATTTTGTTACCAATGTTATTGCTATATAGTAGAGTTTATGCTAAGTGGTAGGTACTAACCATACAACATAGTATGTGTGATATAAAACATGTATTATGTGATGCATAGCAGTTTATTGTGGTGTACAATAGAGATTTGTGCTATTCATTATTGCAAAACACACAAAACAAGTAATCCATGTCTAAATATATCATTTTTTAAATAGATAATGGCAACCAACATTTGAAAGATCACTTACCTGGGGCTCTTTAATAAAATGTATCGAATGTTTCACATATTCCTTCCTAGCAATTCAAAAATGAGAAATATCATGTGTTTGGTGACACTCTTGTTTACTCTATCAGCAATGTGATTATGAGTTTCTTTAATTCAAAGCTCAACATATCACTATAATATTTCCTTTTGCAAACATAAATGAGAATATGATTTCATCTCCATCATTTGAAACCTATAAACTAATGAGTATAGGTCATATGTTGTATGTTCACCACTCTTGAGGCTATAGGAATGGAAATATCATCTTCATTCAATTTTATTGCTAACGTGGTTTGTATGTTTTGCTTAACAAAGAGGTTTGTGTTTGATTGGGATTCTTCTATTACTACAATGAGGTCTTTATTGTAGATATTGTCAACATGTTCATTTTACAATATATTCATCCTTCACACTTCCCCCACACTTCCATGATTTTGGACCAGTGTTTCTTGCCAAAGCCACATGATAACTACAAAATATTGTCCACAATCTTCTTTTTAGCATCTTGCTTCTTTAGATCTATGTCACAAGTGTATTTAGTCTTTGCTTATTTATCGCATTTCCTTTGCTCCCGTTTCCTACTAGCGTTGTCGTTCCTTATGACTTGTAATTATGGATGTAGCACATTAACCTCATTATAGCACTAAATATGTCTACTATGATCATTCCAAAGTTCCATATTATAGTTGCATAGAAGTCTGAGGGAAAGAGAAAGACAGTGCAATAAATAAATAACATGTGCTCATGTAGAGGATGAAGCACATTACCTTCAATCAAACCCTCATTGTACCATTTAATATTGCTATTGAGATTGTTAAGGTTAGATTGTAATTACAAGAAATCTTGGAGGCAAAATATTGAGAGAAGAAGAAAAACTAACCTTTTAACAAAGAGAAAGATGTGCAAGCAAAAGAAGTTGCTAGAAGAGTGAGAGAAGATGTGTAAGCAAAATAATTTGGTAGAAGAGTGAGGGAGAGAGATAGATCTTATGCAAGCTCAAAAGTCTTATTGCAAGTAAATCATCTTGGATAGAAAGACAAAAGGAGAAACTAGCTAACCATGACGTGATTGAAGTCTTTGAATGTGTTTTGCTTATTTTAAAAAAGCACATAGACAATGTGCTTTTGTGCTTTTATAGCACATGTCTGGGACACGACTATTTTTGACACCCTTAGCATCCTTTCATCTAAAAGTTGATTTGAATAAAGAGTTAGAGCATGGGGGTAGTGATCGCAACTGCTAACAAATTTAAAGAGGTGCAAAGAGAAACTTTAAAGTGCAAAGTTTGCACAAATTACAGAGTGGGACTATTATTGCTTATTGGCAAGTCCACTTAGAATGAACAATTGACTCAAAACCACAAGGCAATGATGTTCCCTAATGCATGATGGGATGGATGTGCACAATAGTCAAGCACAAACATTACCTTAGTTCTAACAAATATATATAATAATGAGCAAAGGGTCAAACATTTCTCTTAGCACTTGTACTACACCCATGACCAATAAAGGTGCAAGAAATCCATGACTTCAAAAGTCTAGGAACCATAAGATCATTCCACTAAGAGCTTCTCAATAGGAGCTGATGGAGCATTGACATTGATGCCATGGGTGTTGGCCCACAATGGGTTAGTGAGAGGGGTGTTGGTATTTTAGGGGTCACCTCCCCACTTATGAGCAAGGAGGACATGGTGGGGAAGGTAGACCATCACTATAGGAGAGAGTCCACATTATTCAAAGGGCAACACTTTATTGACAAATTGGCATTGCTTAAAGGACATCACCAAATGGAGAATTTCAATATAAAGAAAAACCCAAATCATGTTATCTTCATCTCAGATGCCATAAGCTCATTTCAAGTTCAAGTTTCTCTCACTCTCTCTCTCTCTCTCTCTCTCTTTTCCTATCTCTCTCTCTCTCTCTCTCTCTCTCTCTCTCTCTCTCTCTCTCTCTCTCTCTCTTTCTCTCTCTCTCTCTCTCTCTCTCACTCTCTCTCTCTTTTCTCTCTCTCTCTCACTCTCTCTCTCTCTCTCTCTCACTCTCTCTCTCTTTTTCTCTCTCACACACTCTCTCTCTCTCACTCACTCTCTCTCTCTCTTTTCTCTCTCTCTCACTCTCTCTCTCTCCCTCTCTCTCTCTTTTCTCTCTCTACTCACTCTCTCTCTCATTCTCTCGCCCTCACCCTCCCTGTTGAGATATCGAGCTCCACTCGTGATATGCCAGGTTGACCGTTATGCATTTATGTCACCGACTTGTTAGCTGCAGATGCGGTTGGTACACCGCCCATGAATAATAGCTGGATGACAGCTATCTTTATGTACTCTAGTTAGTGGCTTAGTTAGTATGCCACCTAGGCTAGCTGAGTTTGGTTTGAGACCCACATATAGGGTTCATCTATTCCTTTTGTACTGAGAGAGAGAGTTCTTTTGGTTTTCACAACTAAGAAGAGGAAAACTGTTTTCAACCTCCACCTTTGTGTGTATTCCCCCATTGTGTATGTGAGAAAGCTGCAACTAAGACTCCTTACCTCTCTCCCACTCTCTTCACATGGTATCAGAGCTCAGTTCATGGTAAGGAGCTCAAGGAAGCAAACCAAGTTCGCAATGTCTTGGTAAGAGGATTAGTGTTGCTTTCCTTTTTCAAGTTTGGGAGTAAATCTTTGTAGGTAGCACAGCCAGAAAGTGCAAGAGTGCACTGTCTCAGATTGAGACACCCTTCGCGGTGCGACGAGAGGGTTTTGAGGCCGTTTCGGAGCCCGTTTTGGTGGCGGAAGTTTTCTGTAGGCACTCAGAAAAGTGCCATGTTTTGGCTATGCGACCATTGTTCTGTAGGTCGGTGAAAAGTTACCGCGGAAATTGTATCATATGCCTATGCACAGAGATATTGGGAGTGACACAATCATTCTTATTGCCTGTTGATGCAAAATCGTCGCTAGGAAGTGACTGTGTGGTCAAATACCACTTTTGTCAGTTTTTCAAATCTGCCCTTGTGAGACAGAAGTTGTGTCTTCTACAGTGACAGAATATTTTTGTAGTGTTCTATAATGGCGTCTCATGCTCTTTCACAGATAGTCACTGAAAAGCTTGACAAGAACAACTTCCAAGCATGGAAGTTTAGAATGACGAATTTCCTTAAGAGAAAAGGCTATTGGGAGTTCATTACTGGAGCTGAACAAGAACCAGTTATTCCTAATGTTCCCAATCAACAGGAGTTGCAGGCATTTAAAGGATGGCATGAGAGAGCCAGAAAAGTTATGTACTGGCTCTCTATCAGTATTTCAGATTCTATGATTGTGCATATTCAGGATGCAAGCACGCGGAAGGAGGTGTGGGATACTTTGACAAAAATGTACAGCACAAATACGCAAGCCAGGAAAATGCAGCTCAAGCATGAGTTGCATAATGTGCAGAGAGAAAATATGAGCATCAATGACTACCACATGAAGGTGAAGAAGATTGCAGATGCACTTGCTTCCATTGGGTCGCTAGTGGAAGATGATGATTTAGTTTCTGTGACCTTGAATGGTCTAGGAAAGGATTATGCACAATTTCGGACATCCATTGCCGTCCGTGGAAAATTTCCTGATTTTGAGGAGTTGATTGCTCTTCTAATTTCTGAAGAGCAGAGAAATGGTGGTGCATCTTCTTCAGGAGGAACTTCAAAAGAAATTGCATATGGGTCATATGGCTAAAGATTGCTATAAAAAGCAGAATGACATTATGAATGGAAAATCGCAGCAAGGCAATTATGCATCTTCTAGTAGATAGGGTGATGACAGAAATGAGCATTTGTTTATGGTGCAGCACATGACCAATTCTATGACAAGTGCGGAAGAAAGCAATGAAATGTGGTATGTTGACTCAGGTGCATCAAACCACATGACAGGTCATGCAAAATGGATGCAGGATGCAAGGAAAATGGAAAAACCAGGATTTGTGGAGACTAAAGATGATGCTGCACATCCTATTGTGTAGATTGGTAAAATTCCTTTATCTATGTAAGATGGGAAAAAGAAATACCTGTCTGATGTATTTCATGTCCCAAACATCACCAAGAACCTAGTTTCTATTGGTCAAATGGTTGAGCAGGGCTTGCAGATCAGATTTAATCCTCATGGATGCTTTGTTGAGGATATGAAAAATAAAGGTCGCTTGATAGTAAAAGGGAAGAAGAAGGTCAGGATGTTTATGTTGGATGCAAACATGCCTAAATTGAGTGCAGCAATGTTTGCACATGGGACGGTGTAGTTGCAAATATTGATATCTAGCATAAACGCATTGGTCATGTTAATGTACAGCGACTTAAGTTAATGTAGGCCCAAAATATTGTTGCAGAATTGCCTAAGTTCAAGGTTGCAAAAATGCATAAGGTATGTGAAGCCTGTCAATTTGGAAAACAGGCAAGGAAACCATTTCCTAGACATGTTCAAGAGAGTAAGAGGCCATTGGAATTAATCCACTCTGATGTGTGGACTACTAAAGCTGCATCTATTGGAGGCTGTCATTATTTTGTCACTTTTATTGATGACTACAGTAGAAAAGTTTGGGTGTATTTTGTGAAAAATAAAAGTGAAGTGCTTGGGCATTTTAAAGCTTTTATAGCTATGGTTGAAAAAGAAAAAGGCTTGCAAATAAAATGCCTAAGTTCAGATGGAGGGGGAGAGTACCTCTCAAATGAGTTTGCAAGGTTCCTGCAGGAGCATGGCATAAAGTAGCAATATTCATGCAGTCATACCCCACAGCAAAATGGACTTGCAGAAAGGAAAAACATGCATATTAGAGAGGTATCTGGTGCCATGCTCAATGAAAAAGACCTGCCAGATTTTTATTGGGCTGAAGCAGCCTTTCACTTTGTTCAATTACACTAGGCAACAAAGAAGGAGTCTCCGTAGAACTTCTTGATTAGTCATTTCTTATAGTAGATACTATTAAAAGGTATGGCAATGTACTACGATATCTATCCATTGCTACCTTTCCCAAGGATATGACCCTGAGATACTATGGAAAAAGTATGGCAAGCTACAACAATACCTATCCACTACTACCTTTTCCAAGGATATGACTTTAGATAATCAAAAGAAGTTAGCCTTAAGGGCATGATATATGATTACATTTCAAGATAGTTCTATAGACAATGAGCCAATGGTGTGCTACACAGATGTGTCTTATTACATAAGAGATCTGTAGTCCTAGACAAATACTACCACAAAAATAGTAGAGATGCAACTAGGTCCATGGTGGGAAACCTTTTTGGTAGCTCATTTCTGCAAGTAGTGTCAATGTGTAGGGCAACCAATTTTGAGTTCCAACATGCCTCTTTAATCTAGTAGACTATGGTTGAACCTTTTTTGAGATACAACTCATTCCTGCAAGCAATGCAATGAGTACCAATGTGCACAATGATGTTCAATCTAGCACATCTTAGAAACCATTTTAAATGAGTTACTTGATAACACAAAACCCTTCAAATTAGTGACTAGTCACTCACCTCACTCAAAACACGTAAAACTTGATTGCAACTGATCATGCCATGAAGTGGCCAAAACCAGGGCACTATTATAGAACTCGCCCTAGCTAATACAAAGCTTATATTTGATCACGTTATTTGCTACTTTGGTTGTCCCAAGAAACTAATAAGCATATATGAATCTAGGAAAAATAGGAAAATCCTCCTTAGGATAATACCTAATTGTAAAGTCCTCAGGAAGGCATAGGACGACCCTTGGGAAAAATCTGCAAAGAGAGTGTGGAGAGAGGGATTTGAAGTGCTTAGTCAAGGGAAGTCACACATTGAGATAAAAATTTACACCAAGGGAGGGAATGAGTATATTCAAGAGGAAAGAGTATCCTCAAGGGAAGTCATACAAGTACTTGATTGCGCCAAAAGTTAGGGGGACAAGACACAATCAAGAAAAATGATGCTAGACATAGAAGATGAGAGGGCTCACTAGCAATAAAAATTATGCATAAATAGGTAAGCTTGATGTAAGACAAAAGTACCACGGATTATGGGATGGAACCCTAGAGCTATATGCACGTGCCACAATTGACTAAAGAGTGCCAATTATCTACATCACCACTTTTCTAGCCCCAGTCATTGGAGAAAAAATTCACATCTCCATTAGTACTCATCTAGTTATTTCATATCTTTGGCATCAACTAGATACTACTTGTTATGGTATGGTTACAATAACCATATCTAAAACTCAATAAGTTTTATGTTAAACCTTAGGCTCACCACTTATGTGAAACTCATATGTAAATATTGGCCTTGGGTTAGGAGGAGTGCAATGCAAATATAAACAAATAATCATTTACGTTTGATAATCCATCGAGTTGTTGGTATGACAACGACTAATGGACTATATGCAATTAATAGGTGTTGCACCACCATGAGCAACTATGTGTGGATGAATGATGTCATTAAGTGCCATGATGGGTACTTGATGACACGCGTAGCACACGAGGAAGCCATGAATTGCCATGGTAGGCACTATATGATGGACATATCTATGAGGAAGCTATAGCCATGGTATGGTAGGCCAAAGGGCTTATTGGTTATACCCTATAACTCTATTATGTTCTCTAAATAGATACAGACAATGAGAAGAGTGATATATAATGTGGCTAAGGGTTGAGCCTATAACTCTTCTATATGATCTAAATAGATATAAAGTGTGAGAATATAGATATATGAGCTTTAATTCATTACATAACACATAGGTAAGGCATGATCCATGTTGGGAAATGCAATGACAAAATTCTAGGGAAGGGATGTATTTCCAAGGCACAATTGTGGCCAAACAAGTGACATAAATACATATTGGCTATTGAGACAAGGTCTAGACAATAAGTATTTTATAAAATGCTCCACCAAATAAGTGTTAAGGATTTGGGAGACAACAAACTTGAGAGTGCCAATGGACACGCTTCAAGAGATGGAAACAACTTGATAAATCACATAATCATTTGTAATAGATGACTCGGGTGACGGCACAATGAGATGCACTTACCACAATTTGCCACAACAAAGGTAATTGATTTAATATCATATTCTAGGGTGATGTGATGTTCATCCCCATGAACGTAATATGGGTATCATAGCATTCCCAAGAAGGACAGCTCCACAAGATAGTTGAACCATGGACACTTTACTTGGAGACATGCAATGAGTGATAGCTTTTTCTCAATCCTCATGATTACCAAAAGCTCTTAGCATAACTCTTAGTTTCTCTTGGTTGGCATCCCAAAACCATGTCCAAAAAAACCACTGTTTCACAAGACTATGTTCTAAAAACAACGGGTTACCAAAATCACGTTCAAAATCACAAGACTATGTTCTAAAAACCAGGGGTTACCAAAATCACATCCAATTAAAACCATGAATGGAGAAATATCTCTCCCCATAGCTTTGGACCAAAAGCATATTGCAAAATAGTGGGATCCCAATCAAACTAGGAGGGACCTGTTGGTTCAATTGAGCAATCACCATAGCTCATTATCTATGAGACAATTCCCTACTTAGTTTGCTTTGAAGATCATTTACCAAACCACGGCCTAGGATCAAATTCAATGGATCACCATCTAGAACTCACCACCCAACCATAGAACTCTTCCAGCTAACCCTTAAGCACAAAAGGTCATTAAAAAGTTATATCACTTGACCCCTAGCCCAATAGACACACGTGTCCCATACCATAGATGTCCCCTCCACAAGGGAGGCATCAGACTATCTTGCAAACCTACCATGCCTATGGCCGAGATCCAGAATCCAAGTATTGATGAATGAATCCCATGGACCAAGCCTTTGTGCCAATATATAGCCTACCTAGGCCATGGCTAGATAATGAATAGAATGGGGGAATACTTTCTCTTTGAATTGACATTTCTCTCTTTTCACATGGATCTTCCCCAACATAGTTGAATCTTAACTTCACTCCAAAACCTTTTAAAATTTAGACGTTAAATCGGAATTCATTATCTCTTAACCAATCCTATGGCAACCCATACCACCATTGTTCATCCCTAAGAGCATAGATTGAGTCATGAATAGCTTCTAGTTCAATTCAGACCTCTAGTGATTAGAACACATAATATCGTGTTACATTGAGTGCTAGGTCCTCCATTGAGTGCTAGGTATTCCATTGAGTGCTAGGTCTTCCATTGAAACTTTTGTTCTACATTGAGTGCTAGGTCTTCCATTGAAACTTTTGTTCTTATAAAATATATTTCTTTCTTCTTGTACATTTAAGAAAAGTATATGAATTTTGGAAAGAAGAGAGAGTTCTAATTCATAATTCGAATATGATCAAAGAGCAAAGTCAAAGCCATATCATGGGAATACCTGGGAACTTTCCAAATCTGAAATAGTCTATAGGAACCAATATATGCACTCTATATCCAAATTATTGAAGACCCATCCAAAGATGTCTCTACCAAATTCTATCCTCAAATTCTATCCTGCTCTAGCTTGATTGCTTTTGATAGTCTTATTTATGCAAGATTCTATGCATAACCCACAAGAATTACACATGAGCATATCCTCCCATGTCTTCTAATAGACTAGGATGTCAAAGATTTGGGCTAAGGTCGCTACTTAAGCATTTCCAAGCTATGGCTTATAGTCAAACACACTTAGTATACTATTGGGATGCACCACTCCTAGTTCTAGTGATTGTCTTTAGATGTATGCCTTCAACATATTCTCCAATATAATCTATCCTTAATACTTGCTAAGAATTCAAGGATGATCAATCAAGCTATGCTTACTATAATCATGGCTTCACTATTGGGGTGCACCACTCTCAATCTAGTGTTTATTTTCAGACATATGCCTTCAACATATTCTCCAATATGATCTATCATTCATACTTACACAATAATTCAAAATTAACAAAGGTTGACCCAGTTTCCTTCCTAAGAAATTGCTTGTCTAGAAGTTTTCAGTCAACTTTGAGCTTTGGTCAACAACTATGTCAGTAGCCACATCCCTTTTTATTATTTGACTAGTAGGTATTTAAAGTGTCTCCAAACCCTAAAGATAGCTACTAGCAACCCATGGTTAGCTAGGGATGTAACCCCCTAGGTATCCATATGCTATAAAACAGGATGATCCACTTCTTTTCTTTTAGGACCCTGTCCTCTATGCATTTCCTCCATGGGCCTCATGCCTCCCTATGATCGTATAACATTCTCTCTTGAAGTGTCCACTTTCTCACTCCTCTCCATGCCCTTTTGTTCTTGAAATGTTTCTTACATGATGCCAAAGTCCATGTCCTTGACTTTGCCCCACTTCGTATGGTGCACTTGCATCATTTCCATGTGATGGGCTGGCTACATGATGGAGAATAGCTCTTAGTAGAGCTTCACCTCAACAACTTGGGATCTGCTCGAATCATCATTTTACATATTGAATCTTCTTTTATGTTCAACATTGGATACTAGATGATTTTATAAACATTATATATGGAGTTGCCTAGTTTTTTTTCCCCATTTGGTTGCCAAGAGCATGGACTTATGCAAGAGCATTTTTTCAATATTTGTGGAGTATCTTGAGTGTTTTTGTGGAGATCTTGAGTGTTTTTTGTGGTGATCCCAAGTGTTTTGGTGTGGAAATTCTAGGATGCATGTTTGAGGATGTTACGTACTTGAAACTTCCTGAAGCCATAGATCAAGGGCTTGAAGTGAATGTATCCTTAGCAAGCAAATAATTCCCATTAGGGTCCCCGATTTGGGCCCCATATCATGTGCCATGAATAATGATTATGATTGCATATGTTGTGAGCTTTTTCCATATTTTGCAATTCGATTTAATTCATGGGATATTTCCTACAAATGAATAGGGGATCTTGTGCAACATTTTGGATCTATGCTTCATGTATGGAATAAGATATTTGACATGGCTTAATATTTCATACCACAACCTTGAGGCATCTTTGTTATCCCAACCTAGCATAGCATTTAACCTTATAAAGGCCTTTCTCTTCTATCCCTTTGATAATCATTACACTTGTGGATGTGGATAAAGCGATGAATAGTGGTTCTTGCATAGATCTAGGATATAAAGTACCACTCTGAGTTATTTCTCCTGTCTATTGATGGTCTTCAATGGCATGGTTCTAATTCCCTTGATTGGATAGCTTTAGTTGTCCCCCACAGTGACACTGCATCCAAAACCAACCCTAACGATCGTCTAGATGGACCTTTGATTCGTTGAATGCACTATTCCCCATGCCAGAGTTATCACAAACTTGAAATGTCTTTCCATCACACAAGTGATAAATAGATCCTCCTTGATGATGGAAACATTTTTTGTCCTTGTTAAGATCTAGGATTTTAACCCTCAAGTATCTATCTTGCTTGCTCTTGCTAGATCTCCATTTGTCATTTCCTTTTGCTAGGAAGGTCTTGTATTTGGATCTACCATGTTTCTTCTCTCGGGTTGCTTCTTGTACAAGGAACAATTTGAGCTCTTCAATGACAATTGATGCTGAGCTTTGTCCTACAATGGTCATCACTAACTCTTTGTAGCTCCATGGTGCATGTCTAGCACATCTTTTGCCAATTACACCTGATTGATGTCTCACCTTATTTATCTTGTTGCTACAGTCCTACACTAAGTCTCCCTCATCCATCTTCATGTTGTAAAGATCTAGTTGGAAGTCAATTATCCAAGCTTTATTGTTTACCTTGAACATCTCGTGACCACATTCCAAGTCTCTACTAATGTTTCCCCAACTATATGTGTGGAAGGCCAATGTTTGTAATCATCTTGATGACTATCAATAGGGCCTCTGCATGTCATACTACCCACCCCTAGTGTATGATTGGATTTGCTACATTAGTCACCACTTTGGTGGAATTCTTGATGCCCTCAGCCCTCGATCCAAGGCCTCGATCCAATCTAGTAGTTCCTTTTCAAATTTATTTGAGAACCAACCGAATCCATATCTTTATCTTCCAAAGTCGATAGTTGTACTACTCAAACTTGTACTCTTTCCAAAGTTGAGGATGGACAACTAGCTAGCAATGTTGTCAAATTGACTACCCTAACTTCTTACTATAAGTCTCTTGTACTAGGTTTGAAATTGACCAAACCTTCAAACACATAGCCAATGCTATCTTTTTTGGGGGCCTTGATCTTCAAAGATTTTATTTTGTTCTACACTCAACTACTATAGCAACAAGACACTTAAATGATGATGCAACTAAATGCTAGATTTCAAAACAATAGATCACACCAAAGTAGGACCTTGATTACACACATCTATCAAGGAGCTTCAATACTTTTGGCCTTGTCAAAATATTAGATTGCAAGTATGAAGATATGTTGTGGACCTTGCATGCATCTAAAGAAGGCTTCAATGGGATCATGGAGTTCAATGGCCCACATTGGTATAACTAATCAGGCCATCAGAAACTGTTTGGGAGAAGGACCTTGATTACATACATCTCTCAAGGAGCTTCAATACTTTTGGCATTGTCAAAATATTAGATTGCAAGTATGAAGACATGTTGTGGACCTTCCATGCATCTAAATAAGGCTTCAATGGGATCATAGAGTTCGATGGCCCACTATTGGTATTACTAATTAGCCCATCAGAAACTGTTTGGGAGAAGGAAATGCATGAAAGCACTAGCTGCTAGGAATTTTGATCTCACGATTAAACAACTCTATGGGCACCAAGGAAGGCAATCCATAGCCCCTTGTAGACTACAAAACCACCATGGTGATGGGAAATTCCATGTAAACCACCACAGTGGATGGAATCATACTTCAATTTCTCTTTTATGCATGTGTCCAAATAATCATGAATTCTTTAGACCAGGACCCCCCAAGGGGCATCACATTGTGTACTAGGCTGCACGGTGCTACAATAGATAGCCAAGAAGCTATCATGCCATTTACTCTAGGGTGCCATGACCACCCTAGGGCCTACTCCAGGCCAAAGGGTTTTCATTTGTGTTTTGATCTACTTATTTTAAGCAAGAGCACTGATATGTTGAGCAAGAAGGCTGCCAAAGGCAAGAGAGCAAGTACAAGTGTTAGTGGTGGATGTGCAAATAGAAAAAAGAGTAAACCCTTTGACCAAATATTCAACAGATGCAATGTGTTGGGTCACGCTAGTAGCTCTTGTTGTGTGAGTTCTCCACATTATTATAACTAGAAGCTTTGGACTTCCACATGCAACTATGTTACACTATTGAGCTTCATCTCTTTGGCAACATGCATTGAACTCTAGTCATGGTTCCTAAATGAGCTGAGCTTTTTCCCTTCTTACCATTCTATAATTGGGATTTCTATTAGTTTGTGACTATTGCCTCAAATAAATTTGATAATTACAAAGATTATCTCTCAATCTCCAATTGATTAGTGAACCCTTGAATCAATGTTATGACTCATATTTGGGATGCCAGTAGGGTTCCATGTCATTTGGGGCTAACTCGAGACTCCTAACTTTTAGATCACATCTAGGTTACCTCAAACCAAGCCCATGTTTCTATCTAGATTGCATACCAGTTGCATATTTGAATCCTAATCTAGATGCTTACGAGATTGGATATCATTCAAGTTGATGACCCAAGACTTCTGCCTTCTAGATCCCAATCTAGGTTTCTATTAAAAACACAGTTTTAGTTGCCTATCCAAACTATGGCTTCATTGAGAAGCCCAAATGTAGCATGTTCTATCACCTGTCTCTTTGTCCTCATATGGGGCTCACTTGTGAGGCAATGATCTCTAACACTACCATGGTTTTTAAGTATTACCAAGAAGGCCCTATATGATAAAGTGGATTCCTTGGTGGCTTACAAAATCATAAAGTTTCCCTCCTACTATTATGTCATATTAGTAAAGTTAACATAACTACTTCAGATACATTAAAGTTGACTATAAAACACAATTCCATTTCCATTGCTACCTATTATATTATGCATCAAGTGGCCTCACAATGTTTTTGGAACTTTTTTCCAGCAAATGATATATCTTTATAATGTGATGTCGATTCTTTGAGCTTATAATCATAACGGCTTCTCCTTTTCAGTAGATTTTAAAGAAGTACCCATGTCGTATATTTTCCATGTGGTCTAACCCTAAAAAACACTTAACACAAATCATAAGTAAACTAGCATTCCCTATTAAGCTAAACCCTCATTTTTGATATTTCAATGTGTTTCCCTTTAGAAAGATTGCTTTGAAGTACCTATTTCTTGGGGATTAACTTTTCAAGCATTTTTAACATGCCCTTAAGAGATTTAACATACAACGAATCCCTTTATTCCTAGTTAAAATGCACACACTTCTATTAAAATACTTAGCTAGTCATTCTCAAATGGTTGTGGGAATAGGATCTCAATGGGATAGTCAAATTGGCAAATAATATCCTCAAAAGATAAATCATGTAGTGCTTTGATTAAAACATCTCAGAGTTTTCGCATGTGGTGCCATAATCAATGGCCATTATAGTTACTCATTTTGGGTTGCTCTTGGATGCTTGAGCTACTTCTAGTAGCAAATAAGTATAATATCCTACAATGGAAAGTGCAGACTTCGATCTTGCCGATTAACCCAGCCAGTCCCTAAATTTGAAGGCTTTAATGCCCTTGCAAGTATTAAAGAAAAAAACAATGGAAGGAACTTCTATTAATGCTTTCAAATAACATCTCTACAAATCAGTAATACCAAAAGGTGCTGACAATGGCAAAAAACTGAAGGAAGCTTGGTTGTCTCATAAGAGAAACCAACTTGTTTCCAGAGAACTCATCACACTGTCTAGGAAATCTCGGGAATAGGAGCCATCAACCAAGGTGGTGGACTAAACAGCTAGCGAATACCTCTTGCGGTGAGGATATAGAAATTGCTTGTAGGCTATGCCTTGCAAAAACGCTCCTGCCTTGAAAGTGCGTTTTGCCCTTCCTGAGAAGGGAAAGAGAGAAACAAACCTTCAAAGGATTGAAAAGACCTTAACTAGAAGGACGACTTCTAAAATTTTCTTCAAAATGACATTCTAGGCTACCTTTCAAATTTCATGCCTAACCCGGTGGATTCACATCCTTAATCGGACATTGCAAAAAATATCTCAAGGCTCCCTTTTCCCGGGATAATTGGTATGATGTTCCCCCCATGAGTTGGCATGTGTTTGACTTCTTTGATCTTGGACATAATAGGTTTCCTTGCATCCACCATAGCCTCGAATATCTGTATAACATGATCTATCGAGATTCTTGCTATCGGTGAAGATGCTTACTTGCCCCACATATGATCTATGGAGATTCCTGCTATTGGTGAGGATGCTTAGTTGCAACCAAGATTCCTTCTGTTGGTGAAAATGCTTACTTGCCCGAGATCAATGGCGTTCACAATATAAGGCTTTTGTCCCTAGGTACATCTCGCATCATCATTTCAGATTTAGGTTTTCACTGAGGTGAGTTCATCTTGCTCTTCTTCGACATCCTGATGAGGCATGAGACGTAACTTTAGGATTGCTCTTGAATGATTATGTACCTTTCCTACTTGGCTTGTGGATCAACACATGTCTCTCTCTCTTTCAGGACTTCTAAAATGGACTGCAATTCAAGCTTCCTGGAGCGTGGTACCAAGAAAATCTGTCCTGCAACGCATGAAGCGTACCTCGGCAATTATTGTCTGCAAAAGAGATACCAACTCCAGTCAAACTATTTGTTGAGGTAAGATTTTTGTTCCGGTCTCCACGGGTAGCTTTAAATTTCTTTTGAAAGGTGGGCTTCGGTATAGAGATGCACCCAACTGAGTGGTCTTCTTATTCAGTATGTGAATTTTCAATAAATTGAAGGAGCATTTTCAGAAGACGTTGTACATGCTTTGTCAGGTGCATTTTGATAGCTGCCCATGCTGCTTCAGAGGGAGGCAGCATACAAGCCGCAGCAGAAGGAGCTGACAGATATAATCAAAGGAATGCACCTCAAAAAGGAAAGGCTAACCATCAGTTAATTGCACTGGAGGAATTGAGGGAGGCCAACTCCTGGCTCAAGTCAGCAGCAGCCAGATGAGTCAGGTAGCACGCTGATTAGGTGCTGCGGCAGACTCAAGAGGACAGATGATTTGAGACCTGAACAAGGATATGAAGCGTATTGTCCTGAAAGAAATGAGGTGCCAGACTGGATCAATTGGTGCAGTATGAGAGCATGCACAGAGCTTGGAGACATTATGTAAGGAGATTTGCATGCCCTATGCATTAGCATACAGAGAAGATGCAACGCTGGACATCAAATACTGTGTTTTTTATTGAGATCCCTTTAATGTGAATGGAATATCGCTGGAGTAAGATTTGACTTTCACACGTGTATTGAGTGGGGACTTTCTTTACCTGAGATTTGTTTAATATCTTTAATAATCTTCCTAAGGTTATGATTTGTGACATTTCCTTTGGATTGGAATCCTTCATTTGAACTAGAAAATCTGTTGATGCTGAGACAGAAGCATTAACTCACCCAAGTGTGCACTCGCAGGCATGCACTTTGTTTACATCATGTGCAAGCCTTTAGCCTCACAGTAGCATCTGTCTAAGCCATTTTAGTGAAAAAAGCAAGACAAAAAGGTCAGGACAGTATTTTGGAAGCTTTACAAGAAAAATAGACAGTCGCCGAATTACAAAAGCATTGCAAGGGTTGTCCCCCAAGGTGTCTCTCACATTAAGCATGCTATCTCAAACTTATATATATATATATAAATATATATATATATATAGAGAGAGAGAGAGAGAGATGATATGATATGATCCTATTCAAGTCTGCGTGAGACCCTTCAGGATCTATGGGACTGGTGATCACTATTAACTAATAGCAATCCCTTATGTAACTTCTGGGTTTTTTTTGCTGGCTGCTCCAGCAGAGGTTTCAAGTTTATTTTGTTGTCCCCATAACATTCTCTGATGTGTGTGTAAGCTCTACCTTTAGGAGTACATGCACTCATTTTCTACCTCCCCTGTGGGGCAGATTTTGCAGATCCTTAATTCCGGTCTTGCCGGCTTGCCTCTCTCCACTTCTAGATCATGTAAACTGGTTCTAATTTTACAGATTAGATGCCTTTTAAATATTGATGTGTCTTGCCCGGTATCTCTGCATCTCGTAGCTGTCCATTGAGTTAATTTCCTGCTTGTAAAACTGCATTTGTCCCGGGGGTGTGCCATAGCTTCTGTAGCATTTTCTGCTTCACTATATCCCTGATTTTACGTACATCTTCTGGTATAGCAGCAGCTGTTACACCCCCATCATTCAATCCATCGCGGGCTTATGGGACAAGAGATGTATTAACGTCCATGGGAGGCCTCGCGGGCCTATGGGACAAGGTACAAAGTACGCCAAAAAGGAAAATCTCATGCAAGCCTCAATGGGCTGGAGCAAAGGGCCCTTGTTGAGTGCTAAACTAATCTAGAGAGCTCAATAGCTTGAGCGAAATCAGATATAAATATAAATCAGAGACTAGCTGAGGTAGGCTGAGAGCTGGGACTCAGAAGTCGAAGCACGGCACCGTGGTGGCTCGTCTATGAGTGGTGAAAATGTCTTGGATCTGCGTCTATCGGGCTGTCTCATGCTGTGGTGGCGGGGGAGGGCGTGGTCTCTTTGATCTTTGAACCCGTTGGGCTATGTTTAGAGTGATCCCTCGTCTCTGGCAGTCTCCTCTGAGGAAAGTTGTGATAGGTCGAACCAGTGTGCTCTAGTCGCTCTCCGTGCTGTAGGTGGTCATTGTGTCCCTCTCTCAGTGATCTAGGCTGCCCGCATGTCAGCTATCTCCTCCTCCTGCATCCCGCTGTGTCCTAGAGCTAACTCAAATGCATACATACATACATACATACATACATACGTATGTACGCATGTACACACACACACACACACACACACACACACACACACACACACACACACACAGATGGATGATTGAATGAAACTCAGCTTGAGACTCTCTAGGATCTATGGCTTGGGACACTGTTATCATAGAGAGAGAAAAACAAAGAAAGAAAGTCATATTAACATTCGCAGGAGGCCTCACGGGCCTATGGGACAAAATGCAAAATGTCAAAATGACTTACACAACATTTGGATAAACCAAAGAGTTGAGAAGTGCACATGGCATCTCAGCTCTAGTTTTTTATAGACAGCACACATCTAAGTTCGAGTCCTATCATAAAATGGCGTTCATTACATCAATTTAAGATTGCGGCCTTTAGGTTTAGATATCTGTATCTGTAAAACACCCACTTTCCAGCTTTGCGTGCATCCTTGACTTTAGTAAGTTCGATATTTCTTTGTTTGAGTTGAGCTGGAGTGAGCTCCTTAGAGAGAGAGAGAGAGAGAGAGAGAGAGAGAGAGAGAGAGAGAGGGATGGATGATTGAATTAGAGACTCTCTAGGATCTATGGCTTGGGACACTGTTATCAAAGAGAGAGAAAAGAAAAGAAAGAAAGTTATATTAACATTTGCAGGAGGCCTCACGGGCCTATGGGACAAAATGCAAAATGTCAAAATGACTTACACAACATTTGGATAAACCAAAGAGTTGAGAAGTGCACATGGCATCTTAGCTCTAGTTTATTATAGATAGCACACATCTAAGTTCAAGTCCTATCATAAAATGGCGTTCATTACATCAATTTAAGACTGCGGTCTTTAGGTTTAGATTTGAAATCTCTATTTGTAAAACACCCACTTTCCAGCTTTGCATGCATCCTTGACTTTAGTAAGTTCGATATTCCTTTGTTTGAGTTGAGCTGGAGTGAGCTCCTTAGATATCCATACCCGTGTATCCTTCAGGTTATTCATCTAGTGGAGAAAGTTTACTCTTCCTGCCCTCTCATTGAAATAAACGTGTAGCTGTTTTCCTTGTTTAGTGTGTGTGTGATACAACTAATGTCATTTGCATCCCATTCAACTTGTGCTATCTCCTTCTTTAGGCATGTGATTCTCTCCTCTTCATTGTGTCCCTCATCATCACCAAGGCAATCTTTGTTAGAAAAGTGAATCCCACCAGAGGGTATCCAGTAGTGGAAGTTTGATAGTTAGCCGAGGAATTACACGTGGAAGTGTTTCACTATGGAATCAATGCTTCATCAAGTGTGTGCGCTTCACAACATTCATGTGTATGTGTATCGCTTCTTAAAAATAAAAGCTTCCTTTCAAAGCAAAGAAGTCTTATCTAAATAAGGAACTCTTGATTTGTATTTTTACTTCTCCTGTTGGAGAATAGGAGGGAATGAATCACTCAAACCTCCACCCAAGATCTCTCCCACTCTTCCACACACTCAACTCAGATAGATGATCACAGATGCAATAAACACTCACTCAGAGTTAACTTAAACGGAGAGAGAGAAAGAGTATATTCATCCACCGGATGGTGGGCAGAAACTGGCTCCAAGGGAGCAATACAAAACTCAGCAAAGTGCTGAGGAAAACTGATGGAACTCTCTCTCACAAACTGAACCAGCTCTGAGTGCACAGCACAGCCTAGGAAGGAGGCTTTCTGTCCTGCACTAGATGCTGGAATGACTGAAGGAGTGGGCCTTTTATAGGCACTGCCCAGGCCCTTTGGGTTGACCGACCAGCAGGGTCGGTACCTGTCTGGTGGCCAACCAGATGGCCCTGGAAATCCGACCAGGGTTGGCCCTGGTCGGTGGCCCTGGTTGGGCTGACTGGGCCTGCCACAGGCCCCTATAAAAGGGTGCCCTGTGCAGCCAGTCCATGCAGCTGTAGGCGCCTCCAAGGGAGGCACAAGGCCCCCTATTTCTCTGTTGCAGGCAGCAACCAGCCCGTGTGCTGGTTGCCTATGATGTCAGCCTGGGTCTCTCTCTTTCCCAGCCCTCCTACCTCTCACTACCCCTTGTCCCCTCAAATCGGGGGCTCACAGGTGGGCACAGTGAATTTCTAACACTCCCCCTCAATGTCACAACTGTGGGCCAATCCCCATGCGTTTGATGAGGTGCTCCATCTATTCTCGAGGGAGTGCCTTCGTGAAGAGGTCGGACAAGTTGTCGGCGGTCGGGCAGTAGATAAGCTTGATCACGTCGTCGATGATGAGCTCTTGAACAAAGTGGTAATGAACTTCGATGTGCTTGGTCCGTGCATGGTACACTGGATTCTTGGCAATGGCTATGCAACTTTGATTGTCGCACATCAGCACTGTTGCATCCTCCTGACACACGTCCATGTCCTCCAGAATCCACCTCAACCACAGTGTCTCACAAGCTGCTGTACACGCGGCTCTGTACTCTGCCTCTGTAGATGAAAGGGCTACTGTGGGTTGCTTCTTACTCAGCCAAGAGATGGCACCAGATGCAAGTAAGAAACAATACCCTGTTGTTGATCTTCTGGTGCCAGCATCACCCGCCCAATCACTGTCACAAAACCCGCCTAGCTCGATGCCTTTGGTATAGGTGATCCCATAGGTGCAAGTACCCTTAAGATACCTCAGCACCCGTAAACCTGCATCCCAATGACCCTTCGTGGGAGAAGCAGAGAACTAGCATAATAGCCCAACTGCATAACAAATATCAGGTCGAGTTTTGGTAAGGTAAAGCAAACTTCCTACCAATCGTCGGTACAAGGGAGTATCGATCGGCTGAGATGTGTCGTGAACACTTAGCTTGAGCTCGACCTCCATGGGAGTTAATGCTGTCCTGCAATCCTCCATCTGAAATCTCTTCAGAAGTTCTGTGCAATATTTCTCCTGTGAAATGAAGATCCTATCTTTGGCCTGCTTTACTTCAATCCCAAGGAAGTAATGTAATAACCCAAGGTTAGTCATCTCAAACTCAGACATGAGTAGCTCCTTGACCTGTGAAATCTTCTTGACATGATCACCTGTCAAGATAAGATCATCAACATAGAGGATGAGTACCAGTCGCAATCCCTCTTCAATGAACAAGTAAAGGTTTGCCTCAGAAGGACTCCGACTTAGCCCTATCTTCTGAAAGAATACATCAATCCTTTGGTACCAAGCTCTGGGGGCCTGTTTCAGCCCGTATAACGCCTTCTTCAACCTGCAGACCTTTAATGGGGACCCTGGATCTTGAAAGCCCGGTGGCTGCTCCACGTATACCTCCTCCTCCTGGGTTCCATTAAGGAATGCGGACTTCACATCCATTTGAAAAATAGGCCACTGGAATTGGGCAGCAAGGGCAATCACTGTCCGGATAGTAACCATGCAGGCTATGGGAGCAAAAGTTTCATCAAAATCCATGCCTTCAGTTTGAGCAAAACCTTTGACTACTAACCTTGCTTTATACTTATCCAAGCTGCCGTCTGATTTGTATTTAAGTTTGTATACCCACTTAGTGCCGATGACTTTCCGTCGCGGGGGCCTGGCCACTAAGTCCTAGGTATTGTTCTTCAGGATAGCATCCATCTCTGCCTTCATGGCAGCCTGCCATTCTGGATTGTCCTTCGCCTCCTCGAAGGTCCTTGGCTCATCAAGCCGAGCCACCAACACAAAATTCGGATGGGGCCTTTTGAAGATGTTGGGACCGACGCAATCCGGAACTGCTACTCTCAGGTAATTCGGTGACCCGAGACTCTTCCAATGTCCGTAGGTACAATTGGGGCAACCTTTTCTGCTTCTCTGTGGAAGGAGGAACTGGAACTTCTTCTGGAACATCCTGCTCTTCCTGAGTATCTTGTGGAACATCAGCTTCTGATTTTGCCACCTCTGGGATGGTCAACCTGGGGCGGGGTGGGTTCGGGGGTTGAACAATCTCCTCCTCCTCAATCTGAGGCTCGTCCTGGGGTTCAGGTTCCTTTTCCTCGAAGACAACATCCCGACTGATAAGGATCTGCTTCTTTACTGGGTCGAAGAGGCGATAGGCCTTGGATTCTTCACTCTACCCAACAAAGATACATTTTCTGCTTCGGGAATCAAGCTTGGTCCTGTCTTCCTTGTGCACATGCACCCATGCGTTAGAACAAAAAATGTGAAGATGAGTGATAGAGGGCTTCTTACCATAAAATGCCTCATATGGAGTCTTGTCCTTGACGGCCTTCGTCTTGGTCTGGTTGAGAATATGTACGGCTGTATTGATAGCTTCACTCCAATAGGCTTTAGAAAGATTCCTCCCTCGGAGCATAGCAAGCCTTGTCTCTGTGGTGGTTCTATGCTTCCTCTCGGCTACCCCGTTTTGCTGAGAAGTATGTGCTGTGGTGAGTTGTCGCTTGATCCCATGCTCGCGATAAAATGTGTTGAACTCATTTGAGTGGAATTCTCCCCCCCTGTCTGTGCGGAGCGTCTTGACATCCTCCCCTGTCTCCTTTTCAACTCTGGCCTTCCAGTCCTTGAACTTCTCGAAAGCCTGAGACTTTTTAGCCAAACAATATACCTAGGTCATTCTACTGAAATCATCCACAAAGAGAAGTGAGTACCTGGATCTTGCCCACGATGCTGTAGACATTGGGCCACAAATGTCGGCGTGAACCAACTCAAGTGGTTTGCTGGCCCGAAACGAGGCCTCTTGTGGGAACTTATCCTTGTGCTGCTTGCCTTCTAGACAAGCCTTACAGACATCATCCTTGCCTGTAATTGGTGAAAGTCCATCCACCATCTTCGACTTTGACATTTCAGCCAAGATTCCATAGCTGACATGACCGAAGCGCTCATGCCAAAGTTTGGACTTTCTGTTGTCTACATGAACCAACATTGCACTGAGGCGGTATAGTCCGTTCTCTTCAACTCCTTGAGCTACCATCTGTCCATTTGCTTTGGATGTCACGGTGACCTTGCCATCTTGAAAGAGAACTGCCATGTTGTTTTTGTCCATCTAACTTACAGACAGTAAATTCTTGCAAAGGTTGGGTACATAAAGTACTCCAGAGATATCCTTCTCCTCACCCGCGGTTGTAACGAAAGGAATGCTACCGATGCCCTTCACAGGACACGTCCGGCTATCCCCGACAGAAACTTTGGAATCCGGGTGTGTACTTTCCATGGTTTTGAACCAAGTCCTTCTATTGGACATGTGCTTGGAAGCACCGCTGTCAACATACCAACCCTCTTTACCTTCACTGATTGCATATGCTGAACAATGTTCACTGATTAAAAACAACTGTCCAGTCGTCACATGGGCAGAATCATTCTTAGGCTCTTCGGCTTCTCTCTTCCGCTTCTGATCTGCTTTCTTCTTTCGGCATTCTTTGGCGGAGTGGCCAAGCTTTTCACAGTAATAGCACTTCATTTTCTTCTTGCGGTCGGCATTCCTCGCTCCCAATCACTATCTTCCACAGCTTCCGTGCCAACAGATGGCTTCAGATCTTGACTTTTCAAATTGGATAGTTCGTGCCATCAAGCTTTCCAGCTTCACCAAAATTGGGAATAAATGAAGAAGGAAGATGACTGGAGAAGGAGGAAGGGCGAGCAATGGGTGTAGAGGCTTTTGAACGCTGATCCATCTCGGTGAATAGCAAACTAAAAAAAAATGAAGCAAAAAAGATGTACTGACCTCCCGTGCTAGCGTGAGCTGAAAACAGAATCGCCTTACTGCCAAGGGACTCCTTCCTTCAGAGAGTGCTTTGATGAAGAAGAGTTGAGAGCCTATGGTTCTGATACCATGTTGGAGAATAGGAAGGAATGAATCACTCAAACCTCCACCCAAGATCTCTCCCACTCTTCCACACACTCAACTCAGATAGATGATCACAGATGCAATAAACACTCACTCAGAGATAACTTAAACGGAGAGAGAGAAAGAGTATATTCATCCACCGGATGGTGGGCAGAAACTGGCTCCAAGGGAGCAATACAAAACTCAGCGAAGTGCTGAGGAAAACTGATGGAACTCTCTCTCACAAACTGAACCAGCTCTGAGTGCACAGCACAGCCTAGGAAGGAGGCTTTCTGTCCTGCACTGGATGCTGGAATGACTGAAGGAGTGGGCCTTTTATAGGCACTGCCCAGGCCCTTTGGGTTGACCGACCAGCAAGGTCGGTACCCTGTTTGGTGGCCGACCAGATGGCCCTGGAAATCCGACCAGGGTGCCCTGTGCAGCCAGTCCATGCAGCTGTAGGTGCCTCCAAGGGAGGCACAAGGCCCCCTATGTCTCTGTTGTTGTAGGCAGCAATTAGCCCGTGTGCTGGTTGCCTATGATGTCAGCCTGGGTCTCTTTCTTTCCCAGCCCTCCTACCTCTCACTGCCTCTTGTCCCCTCAAATCGGGGGTTCACAGGTGGGCACAGTGAATTTCTAACACTCCCTCACTTGACAAGATAGGCTTAAACTCAATTTTGAAGTCTCCTGAAGTAATGGATTCTCTCCCTCATTTTGTGAGAAGAATTTGGAAGCATCCAGTAGTAGCTTGGAAGTATGTAAAAACTTTAGGACAAAAGGCTTTCAACTATGGAGAGATAGATAAAAGGCTTTCAGAGCATTCAAAATCTTCTATACCTAGAGAACCTTGTTATTGTAAAAGTAAGAGATTCCAAAGCTTTATTGATGCTGATTTAGGACATGTAGTTACAGCTGATACCTCAATTTTGCTTTCTAGTAACTTAAGAGTCCTTTTCATGAATCGCACGAAATTTCAATTGTACTCTTTTAAAGAGTCTTGCCTTTTAAAAGCTATCGATAAGGGAATCTCAAAGTTTGTTTTGTAATTAGAAGAATGTTTAGGATTTCAGAATATCTTATCAGAATGGAAAGGGAAGATTTTAAAGAAAGTTGCTTTGAAACTAGAAGAAGTCCCTTCGGTTAATTGCTCAAAGCAAAGTAACCATCTTTCTAAAGAAGATGAAACTCTTCTTCGAAAATTCCATAGGAATTTTGTCATTTCTTATATGGATAAATGTTCCAATAACTTTGTTTTTATTTGCAAAAAGTTTTACTTAGAATGTCTTTTGAGAGAAGTGAACTCGTCTGCCAAAACTTACGCCCTTGCCTTAGTTTCTCAAAAGTATTTGATCTCAAAACATCAGAGTTTTTGCAAGTCTTTTGGGTTTGTTTGCAATCCAAGTATACCTTTTCTTTATGCTGCTTGGAAGTTTCACAAAACTCCAAAAAAGCCAAGATTTATTGCAGCTGCTTGTGAGACTACTTTAACGGATGTCTCTAAATGGCTAAGCTACTGCTTCAAAGCCATGTTGCCTAGTGTCTATGAACTTTGGAGGGACTTATTAAAGAGGTAGATGTCCCCTCGCACTCAAGCTGGATTTTAAATGACTCTGTAGGAGTGATTCCTGTTGTAAAATTTTTTAATTCCTCTCGAAGCATTCAGGAAAAAGAGTCTCCTATTCTCCTCCAAACCTATGATTTTACCACTCTTTACACAAAGATCGAGCTGGAAGACCTGAAGTTTAGAATAAAAAAGCTAGTGGCTGAAGTTTTCAAGTTGAGATTTGACAAAGATAGATGCAAAGTGCTAAAAGTTGAGAAAACAGCCTTATGCTTTGACTTTTTGTGGCTAAAAAACAAAGATCATGATATAGGTTCTAAAAAGAAAAGATGCACAAAGGTAGTAAGTGTGGAAGATGTTTGCTCTTGGATAGATTTTCTTTTAGATAATCTTTACATCACAATAGGTGATTCTTTGTTTCAACAAATTATAGGAATCCCCATGGGCACTAATTGTGCCGTCTTTTTAGCAAACTTTTATCTTTTCACTTATGAATTTGAGTTTATGCAACGTCTTATTTCTATCAATACCTGCCCTATCATTTTACATAAGCTTAGGCAAGTTAGGCGTTTTATAGATGATTTATTTGTACCAGATGTTCCTAACTTTCAAGACTTTATGTACAAAGACGCTAGTGCTTTTGGAGAAGGAATCTATCCTTGTGACTCTTGTGAACTGAATTGCACTTCAAGAGGGGATTCTTGTGTTTTCTTAGATCTTAGACTTTCTCAATCTACCATAGGATTAGAGGTTGATATATACGATAAACGTGAACAACTTGAATATAGTGGTTTACACATTATAAAAATGCCTCACATTGACTCAAACATTTCTGATTTGGCAAAGTATGGAGTCATTTCTTCCCAATTCCATAGATTTTCCCACCTTTGTACAACTAAGGAGTCTTTTATCACTCAATGTAGTAATTTGATCACTTTACGTATCGGCCTTAGGTATGTTTAGAATGATTGAACTTAAGCTGAAAACAAAAAGCAGGGAGCTGAATAGCCCGTTTTTCTTTTAGTTTCAAAAGAGAGTTTGTTTGAGTATGCTTGTGCTTTCGAAGTTAGAAATGTATTTTTGCATTTTTGTAGGAAAGGATACATAAGTGTAAAGGGCCATTTAGCTTTTTACGTTTTTAATAAGAGAGAGAGAGAGAGAGTGATATTCCAGTTTTCAAAGAAGATTTTGTTTCTTGACTTGCTTGTTTATTTTTGCTTGGTCACCTGCTTCCTTTCTTCTTTATTTCTTGTTTTCTTTCTCTTTTGTTGATTTGACGTATTTCAGTAAGCACTAGGTTTGCCCAAGAGACGCCGCGGGTCTTTAGAAACCTAGTATAGCTGCTTATGCTTGGGCACTGATGACGACATAAGTGTTGCTTTGCTTGCTAAGTATGTGTTCCTTTTGTTTTTCATAAAAGTTTTTGTTTACCTCTTTTTTCTTCTCTTTCATTTTCTCTTTTATTTTCTGTGTTTATTTTGGATCTTTAGAACAACAAAAAAATCTAAATTTGTATGATTGGACTTATTTTAGTCTTACAAAGGTATATGTGCTTCATCAAGTGTATGTGCTTCACAACATTCATGTGTATGTGTAGCAAATAGACTGTGTTCAGAGACAAATATAGAAGCAACACTTTGTATTTCCGTCCGTCCACTTGACAAGATACAATACCAAAAGGTTCTCCTCCTATATGCCTAGCACATTTAGATTTTCGAGCCCGCGTTCTCCACCTCGAGCTTATGTAGACTCTCTGTCCAGATCTCAGCACCTTACTGCCTGGGAAGACAGCCTAGGCTTCAGCCAATGATAAGCTAAGTCTGCAGCCCCTGTGACTCTCCTTCACCCCCTGGATGTAGGCCCAAGAAAACGTCTCGTGCTGCTCCTTTCTGCTCAGTGAAGGCTGCACTGCTGGATGCCAAAATGAGGCCAATAGCCTCTGCCTTTATAGTGCTGGGATGCCCCCCAAAATGGCTGGCAGTAGAGGGTTTGTACTGACCCCTCTGGCTGACTTTTACTCTGCCCCCCACCGACTTTGTGGGGCACTCAAAACCGGGCCTTTGGCCCTCAGTTCCATGCAGGGGCCTAGCCCCTAGGTCTACGGCCTGGTTGGCTGGCTCTAACCAGCCCTCCTATCTGGCCGACCCTGGTGCTGCTGTACCTGGGCCTGTCGCATGCCATCAGCCTGCCCCCTATCCCCGCCATGTAGGTGCCTTTGTGATAACTCTGCCTTGTGCTGCTGCTGATTCGCTTCCTGCCAGGCCAGATCCAGGGCCTGATATACCCGCCATCTGCTCAGAACAAGTGCCCCATATGTTGCAGCTTCTGTCGCCTTCCTCTGGAGCTCCAGTCAGCCACCGGTTTGCTCCTGGTCTTTCCTCTACCAGTCGCCTCATACATTGCGTTGATCCACACTCCCAGATGGCTCCAGTATTTCTCTTTTCCTTGTCTGATCCTTGCCCACATGGCAGCCATGATGCTGCCCACGTGGCAGTCTCACTAACCCTAGGTTCACCCCCCCAATGCTCTCCTCATATGGGGGCTCACAGACGGGGAGGTGACCTCTATATTTCTAACAATCTTCTGCTAGCTCTCCAATGCGTAGTATTTTCTTATTATGTACTTTACTTTTCTGCTCTTTGACCTCCATGTATAGGTCTGCGTTATTGACTTCACTGCTAACATTTGCAGTCATCTCCTGCTTGATGGAACTTACCTTAGTAGTGATCATATCCTTTACTGTGGATACCAATTGAGGTGTTGGTGGAGATGAAGTACATCTGTGTAACACTTCCTGGATAATTTCCTGTTTTCCGTTTCTCTCCAAGTTGTGAACCTTCTTCTCCAGAACTGCAAGGTGAAGTCTGAGCTCCCGAATTTCCTGCCTTAGACAGTAGATTTGTTCCTGTGGTACTGTTGTGCTCACAAGCTTCCTGGGTTTCATGGGACTATTTGCAACTATGGAGTAGAGAAACCTAGTGGTTGGAGAGGCTGGGAGGGGGGATTTTGAAGTGGAAGTTGGCTGTCCCATGCTGGCCATTTCTAAGATAACCCCCTGGCTGAACTAACCCCCGAGCTTGGGCTGGGTTTTGAGCCGAGCTCGGGGTTGAGAAAAGAGTGGGGAAGGAAGCTGCTGCTGCCGAGCTCAGACCTTGAAGGGTTGTGGGAACGACGAGATGTTGGAGCTAACGTGGGCGACAGTACGAGAGCCTGAGTGATGGCCTGAACAAACCTAACGAGTGGCGGCTGAAGCAAACCTAGCTTGAATGATGGCCTGGGCGATGAGTTCAACGACGATGGCCTGACGGCTGAGAGAAGCACCTAGCGGGGGCTGAGGGCTAAGAGAAGGCCTGAGCAACGGGCAGAGAGAGAAAGAAAGAAAGAAAGAAATTTTATTAAAGGTCCACGGAAGGCCATACATGGCCTATGGGACACAAAATCATCCGAAAGGAAAATACATCATCAACGATGCGCCAACTAGGTGGCCTCATCATAATACCGCTAAGATGCCAAAAATGGCTACAAAAATCCTAGATACAAAATGAAATGAAATAGAGTACCAAAAATGCCTAGATACAAAATGTAAAATATGAAATATGAGGAACATCGTCTTCCCTAAGGGGTCTGTGATCCAAAGAAATGATGGAAGTCATGGCCATCGACCATGCCTCCTGCCATGAGTGTGAAGATCTGGGCAAGTGTCAAATGGGCTGCTGGCGGTGCCAAGTCTCCATGGAGCAATCTCCTCCGAAAATCTGCCATCATCTTCCGTCGTCTAGAAATAAAGCGACGGGTACGGCCTTTGTGTAAGATCATCCTGCGGTGCTGCCGGATCATGTCATATGTACATCCTCGGGGTGGAACCATCGGTGCTCTCTGGCAAGATGGGCTATCTCTGTGCTCATGGTCCTGCGCCTCGTCCTGCTCCTCATGAATAACCAGGTCTCTGGCAGGGATGCGACGGTGCTCTCTGAGGAATCTCTCTCTGTATCTGGTGATCTCCCTGATGAACAACGCTAAGCAATACTGATCCTCATACTCCATAATCCGAGAGAGAGGTCCAAATCCGTGCTCAAATAAACAGTGAAATCTGCCACGGATCTCATAATATAAAGGGCATCTGCAAACAAAGTGCTCCTCAGTCTCCACCTCCCCCATAGTGCAACAAGGGCATATCCTAGTCTCTCGCCTGGGTCTATGTCCGGTAGCTGTACGACGCATCCTGCCGGCCTCAACGTCTAATCTGTGGGAAGATACCCTGAGCTGGCCCAAGGCAATCCTGAGTGAGTGCGACACATGAACGCCGATATATCGTGGGGATATGATGAAGCCATCCTCTGAAATCCTGAGAAAATGGTCACGATATGTGGCCATCTTCGTAGGAAGCTCCGTGGGATGAACCCAAGTGCGAAACGTGTGTAGCTGCAACAAATCTGCCCTGATAACCTGGCTGAGCTCATGTCGAGTGAGAGGGAGGCGAGGGGCATCTATGCTGTATCGAAATGGTGGCAGCCTATCCATATCCAAGCCCAGCGAGGTGAGCCATGTGGAGAGTGTGTGGTACCAACAAAAAGTATGACCTCTCTCCGCTAACATCCGCGAGGATGTCAGTGCTAGCCACGGTAATCGTGCTCTGCCTGCTGCTGAGTCTCCGAGCGCCCTGATCCTATGCAAGTATGTAACTGACTGAAATGCTGCATCTAGCGCTAGGGGTGTAGCTCCGAACTCTGCGAACGTAATCTGATGCGGTACCGTGGGCTTCGCTGTGATCAATCTGGAGAACATGATGATCTGTAACCTCTCTACTCGTCTCCAATCTGCAACACTGAGATCTCCTGCCCAAAAGGGGCTAGCATACATGACTGCAGGTCTCACTAGCGTATCGAAAAGTAAGGACTTCGTGTCGGGATGCTGAAAATGTGACTGCGCACACTGCCTCTCGAGAAGAGCCAAGGCGGCATACCCTCTACTGATCCTATCTCGTGCTGCATGCGTCATGGTGAAGACTGGACCTCTAAATGTGGCACCCAAATATGTATACTCCCTGACTAGCTCCACCTCCTGCCCATCAAATGTGAAAGAGAACTCGCCTCTCCTATAAACCTGGTATGACGTGTTGAAGACCATGACTTTGGTCTTCCCAAGGTTTACAAACAACCCTCTGTCCTGACAAAAGCTGTGGAGTGCATGGAGATGTGCCTGTAAACCCTGCTGGGAGGAAGAAATAAGAACCACGTCATCTGCATAGAGGAGAATCGGTACCGTGGATCCTGCCAGTAAAGAACCTGTACCACCCATCGTTTGTATGTACATCTCTAACTCATCGATATAGAGACCAAAGAGTGTCGGAGACAAAGGACACCCCTGCTTCACCCCTATCGTACTGCGTACTTCCCCCGACAGCCCCGCCCGTGTCCTGACTCTACCTGTGACTCTCTCATACAAGGCCATGATCGCCCATTGAATCTCCCCATTGAATCCCAAGTCACGAAGTCGCTGGAAGAGTCTGAACGTGGCACAGTGTCAAATGCCTTTCTGAAGTCCACGAAGCAACAATAGAGCCGTTGCTTACGTGACTTCGCCTCCTCAATCAAAGCCCTGAGTGTGAAGATATGATCTAGAGAGAGAGAGAGAGAGAGAGAGAGAGAGAGAGAGAGAGAGGGAGAGAGAGAGAGAGAGAGAGAGAGAGAGAAGACCTGAGCAACGGGCAGAGAGAGAGAGAGAGAGAGAGAGAGAGAGAGAGAGAGAGAAGGCCTGAGCAAGGGGCAGAGAAAGTAAGTAAGTTTATTAAAGTCTTCGAAAGACCAATGGGTCTATGAGACTGTGAAACCCTGGTACAATCAAGCTGTGAGGGTGGAGCTACTAAAAGAGCATCCACACCAATGCATAATGTAAAAATAATGCAGAATGATAGTTCTAAGTACTAAGTACAACATAGTCATGTCGATGATCAACTACAAATCAATCACATCATCATGATCATCCTCATTAGGACATCATAGGTGGATGAGGCACTGGAGGCAGGAAATCGGCGATAGAGTGCTATCGGCCACTCGAGGGTGCGGTCCTGTGACATCTCCTGGTCATAGCTCTACGCCTAACAAGGGCTACAATAACCCGTGTCGGACGGGCCTCCGATGGTGAACATGGAGGTGATATCCCCGAGTGTAATTTGTGCGTCTACCCTCTATCTGAGCTGTCGAGTCACTGGCTCTGAGTCATGATCATGTCGAGATCTCGTCTCGGGGGGTTCCAGGAGATCTGGCTGAAAGAACTCCGTGATAGAGCTCTGGGAGGGGTCTGCCAAGGAAGAACTCTGCTCCTGTCTCCGTGATCGAAGTATCCTCTCGCGGTGCCTAACTAACTAACTCATGAATGAAGCCTACCAAGCATCTCTGATCTGGATAGGAGAGGAATTGGGACAGGGCCCCATAACTATCTCTAAAGAGATAGTAGAAACGCCCGCGGATCTCATAATAGATGGGACACTTGAAGATGAAGTGCTCCTTTTTGTCTCAACCTCCTGCATATCGCATAATGTACATAAGCGCCTCTCCCTATAGAGACGCTTTGCCCTATCGCTCTCTATACGAAGTCTATGTGAAGAGACTCGGAATTGCCCAATAGAGATCCTCAATGAGTGGGGTGAGTGGATCCACGTGTACCCTGGTGGATCAATGAAACCCTCATCTGTGTTATGTAAGCAGTGATCTCTGTAGGAGCTAAGCTTCACTGGGAGTTCGCTCGGTGCCAACTAGGTCCGGAATGTGTGTAGCTGTAAGAGATTCTCACGGATCACCTGGTTGACATCGTGTGACATGAGGGGGGAGAAAGGAGCATCAAATTGTACTGGAAGGGAGGGAGTCTGTCCATGTGGAGTCCCAACCTCTCAAACCATCTCTCTGTGCGTGCATACCAGCATCTCTGGTCACCTCCTGTTGAGAGTGTCATAGAGGAAGACAATGCCAACCATGGCAGCCTTCTGCGTCCGGAAGGGTAATCCCCATACACACACACACACACACACACAGAGATGATGTGATTGTATTAAAGTCTGCATGAGACCCGTCAGGATCTATGGGACTAGACACCATTATCAAATAGATAGTAGCTTTTACATCCAAAAATTATGAGAAAAAGATTCATATAAAACTTGCTAAGCTGCGAGTATGTGTCTAGCTAATTGGTGTGCTAGGTCGAGGACCTTGCTGCAGTGCCCTAAAACTTCCTTTATATAGGCGCTCAGTTGTTTAGCTGGCTGTACAAGGATTGTTTGGAGACTGGTAGCATTCCCACGGTATTTTTCCCTGTGCTCGACCCCTATGTCGATACTTATGATTATCTTTTTCTTGGAGCTTGACCCATCTACAAATGGCCTTGCCACCTCCACTACTACTTTTTGCAGCGTTTTTATTTTTTCTCACAGTTTATTATGAGGCACTGTGTCAAAGGCTTTCTTGAAGTCCACAAAACAGCTGAAAGTGCACTATATGGATCAATGAGGACCTCACCAGGAGTCAATACTTCCGCAAGCTCAAGGAGCTTGAGATGATTAGGAACGCAAAAGAAGAGGGAAATATGCATACATAAAAAATGGAAAGACAATTATTAACAGAAAAATACATAGTGTATGGACTCAAGGCCCTCAATATGACTCTAGACTAAATCTGAAAAGGCCCCATGTTTACGGGGAAGGATTAAAGAATGCAATCTTTCAAGGCTAGATGCTAGGAAATGACCGTTAGGAAGGAGGCGGAGGTGAGCATGGGAGGGAAACCTAAGAGGAGGGGCAGAAGCTCTCAGCAGACCACAAGCAGGAGAGGCATGGGGGCAAGAAGGAGGCAAAGGTAGCTGGCTGAAACTGCATGATGGCGAATGGCTGCAAGTGGCGGGGAGGGGGACAAGGCAGTATGCAGTCAGCGAGAGGGAAGTGCAGCAGAGGAGAGGGTGGAGCTGTCTCAGGGTGAAGGGATGGAAGGGGGGAGAGAGGCAGGGAGGGGGGGCTAGCAGTTATGGGAGTTGCCTATTTCAGACAAGGCTTTTATTACTTGAACAGCAGGCTGCAACACTTATGAATCGGCTACATTTTGTGGCATCTTTTGGTACTTTTGCAAAGTTTTTTTACAGCATGTATTCTGAAGATATTGGTTTGCTCAAGCAAGGTCAATTCTGTCTTCTCTTGCAGGGTATTCAAAGACATGATGGTTCAGAATTGTTTGAACGTTTTGAAGCCCTCAAAAAGCTTTGTCATGAGGGACGGCTTGATGAGGCAATTCTGGCTGTGGCTAGTATGTTCCAAAGAAGAATTCCTGTTCCGACGAATGTCTTGTATTGTGTTTTGCAAAATTGCATAAAGAAAAGAGACCTGGTGTCCGGGAGGGAAGTGCACCGTTTTATTCTTGAAAGTGGATTACATTCAAGTGCTTTCTTGGCAAGTCATGTGATCCGCATGTTTGCATTGTGTAGATGCTTGTCAGAAGCAAGCCAAGTGTTTCAAAATCTGCCTGAACCGAATGTTTTCTCGTGGACTGAGATTATTTTAGCACACGCTAGTTGTGGACAAGGTCAACAAGCTATTAAACTGTATCATCAAATGCAAGAGGCCTGTGTGAAACCAGATGGACACAGTTTTGTTGCAGTTCTGAAAGCATGTGCCAGTACAGCAACACTATCACAGGGAAGACTGATTTATACACAGGTTGTTGAAAATGGCTTTGAGTCAAATTTGTTTGTCAAGAACACTCTCATCAACATGTATGCCAAGTGTGGGAGCCTGGAGGATGCATATGAGGTTTTTGTCAAGATGCGAGATCGAGATTCTGCATCGTGGAATGCAATGATTGCAGGTTATGTCCAGCATGGGCACACGCAAGAGGCTTTTGGACTTTTTGAGCAAATGAGGCAAGAGGGCTGGGAACCTAATCTTGTAACATGGAATGCTGTTATTGCAGGATTTGCACGACATGGTCATTGTGAGGAGGCTTCTAAGATCTTTTTTCAAATGCAAAAGGAGGGTTTGCAGCATAACAATCTCACATGGAACTCAATGATTTCTGGATATGCCCAGCATGGACATGGTGATACAGCTGTTCAAAGTTTCCAGCAAATGCAAGTAGAGGGGGTGAAACCAGACACATTTACTTTTGTGAGCATCCTGAAAGCGTGTTCGAGCATGTCAGCCTTGGACCGTGGAAAAATGATTCATACCCAGATTATTGAGTGTGGTTTTGAGTCCGATGTATTCATTGGCAACACCCTTATTGACATGTATGCCAAGTGTGGGAATCTCAATATTGCAATCGGGGTTTTTCACATAATGCCAGAGAGAGATTTGGTGTCGTGGAATGCAATTATTGCAGCCCATGCACACCATGGGCAATGTGAAGATGTTTTCCAGCTTTTCCAGCAATTGAAATGTCAGGACATGAGACCTAATCAGGTCACTTTTGTATGTGTTTTGAAAGCATGTTCCAGAGTAGCATTCCTAAGGGAGGGAAGACTTATACATGCCCACATTGTTGAAAGTGGCTACGAGTCTGATGTTTTTGTTGGAACTGCTTTGCTTGACATGTACATGAAAGGTGGGAACCCAGAAGATGCATGGGCAGTGTTCAGAAAGCTACCAAAGCAAGAAGTGGTGACATGGAGTGCAATGATTGCAGGGTATGCCTGGCAAGGTTATTGTCAAGAGTCCTTCTGGCTTCTACAACAAATGCAGCAGGGGGGCATAGGGCCAACAACGGTGACATGGAATGGGATGATTTCAGGGTGTGCTAATCATGGGCTTCACGACGATGCCCTCAGAATTTTTTGGAAAATGCAACAACAGGGCCTTGAACTGACTGAGTCCTCATTCCTTAGCATCCTCAAAGCATGTTCCAGCATTGGAGACCTTAATCGGGGTCACCTGGTTCATTTGTACATAATTGAAAAGGGTTGGGATACAGATGTGCATGTTGGGAGTGCACTCATTGATATGTATGCTAAGTGTGGGAACCTCTTGGCTGCGAACAGGATGTTTATTAGTTTGTCAAAGCAAGAAGTTCTCGTATGGAGTGCGATGATTGGAGCATATGCCCAGCATGAGCATTGTGAGGAGGCTTTCCAACTTTTTCAAGCAATGCAACGGGAGGGTGTGGCACCAGACCATGTGACATTTGTTTGCGTCTTGAAAGCATGTCCAGGCCTACATCATGGCAAGGTGATTCATACCTTAATTCTTGAGCTTGGTTTTCAATCTGATGTATTAGTTGGGAATAGTCTCATCAATCTGTATGCCAAATGCGGAAGCCTCCATGATGCATGTAAAGTCTTTCACCACTTGCCCAATCAAGATGTAGTGACATGGAGTGCAATGATTGCAGGATATGCCCAGCATAGTGATTATAAGTCAGCCCTGCAGTACTTTCAAGGCATGCGACAGCAAGGCTTAAGGCCAAATGATGTGGCTTTTCTTAGTCTTCTTTCTGCATGTAGTCGTGCAGGCCTAGTAGAGGAGGGATGTGGTCACTTTGAGTCTATGAGAAATGAATACTGCATTACACCAACACTTGACCATTACAGCTGTATGATTGACATTCTTGGTCGTTCAGGATGGTTAATTGAGGCAGATGACTTAATCCAAACTATGCCACACCAACCTTCCTTCGTGGCTTGCATGTCGATTCTTAGTCATTGTAAAACATATGGGAATCTGGACTTGGGGAACCGATACTCTGATTGTATCTTTAATATGGACTGTAGATACAGTGCTGGTTATGTGCTTATGTCAGACATCTATGCTGTAGCTGGCATGTGGGAGGATGTTAACAGATTAAAACAGCTTAGAAAATGTGCAAATGCATGGAAAAAGCCAGGGGAAGCCTTTCTTGTGTTTGACAACTATGTGCACAATTTCATTGTAGCAGACAAAAGACACCCTCAAAATGTTGAACTTTATGCAACCATGAGGAGGTTACACACGCTATTGGAGGAAGAAGGATATGTGCCAAGTTTAGACCTACTGACAAATAAAGATGATATATTTCTTGTGGACACTTGAGAAATTAGCATGTAGGTTTCATCAATTTGCTTCTTAGGTACAACCCTCATGAGGAATGCTTGATCCCTACGAGACTACTTTTAATATTGAAAAGAAGTTCGTTTTATAATTCATCTCACTGAAGGATGGTGCACATTCTTGCAAATAGAGGCTAGGCATATGTTCAGTTTTATGTCATGGATATATTAAGTGTGCAATAGATAAGCATTTGCTTGTCCATATGGTACTGGAGGTCATTTAAGGCAGCCTTCTTATTGAGTGAGAACTTTCACACTTAATCAAGGAATGCCAAGGAAATAGGTGCTGGTACATATTTTGAAGTTCCCTTTTTTTGGGGGGGGGGGGGGGGGGGAAGAACAAGGTTGCTGAGCTGAATTTTGGAGGAAACCTCTCTTTTTAAGCGGGAACTCTCTCGTTAAAGTAAGTTTATTATGAAATCCTGATATTCAATGTGAACTCAAGTATTAGGCCCCACATAGCCAATTTGGTCAACCGCTGAGTTGCTCATCCAAATTTGAACCTTTATATAACTGTCAACCTTATCTTGTTTCTTAATCTCCACGTTTCATGCAAGTGAATGTTTCACCCAATTCTTTTTCTTTCTTCTCCTTAGGGTAAAATGAATATTTTGGAATGAAACCAAGTAGATCCTCAACTTGTCTTCAGCAAAAAGACGTTGATCGTAAAGGTGTCGTCCTTGCCAATTCTAGATTGACTTATAAAACAGAGAACCTGATATTTATGAAGAAAACTCAAGCGGCCTTGGCGATAACTAGATAATCAATTGAAGGCTTAATAGGTAACCCCAGATTGAATTGGGGGGTATTAATTAACTTCTTTCGAATGGGGGGGGGCAGATGTTGATTAATGCAAGGTCTGATAGCTGCGATTGAAGGTCAGATTGCTGCGCAGAGGTTGATTAATGTAAGGCATATGTCTGTTTCGGGGGCGTGCGTTGAACATTAATTGCGGTATCGGTGGCTTCGTGAAGAAGCCACTGAATGCGAGAAACTTCTGCGCCTGGCCTTATAAAAGGAAAGAAGGGGGGGCGGAGGGGGGGGGGGTGCATAGAGCACAGGCAGGGGGGGTGTGAAGCTAGGGAGCGGAGAAGTGAGAAGAAGGAAGGGGGAGGGAGAGGAGGAGGAGGAGTACAGGGCAGCGGGAGGAGAAAGCGAGCGTAGATAATTAATAGGTTAATTGGCCAATAGAAGGCGAATGCGAGGGGGAGTGCAAATTAATTAATAGATAGGGAGTGTAGATGCGAATAGGGACATCGTCTCCCTTTTCCTAGATAATCAATTGAAGGTTTAAAAAGCAGGAGGACTTTTGAGTTTCAAAATCTTCAAATCTGCTTTCTTGAGCACATTAAGTGGCACCTCACACCTTCAGAAGGCTTATATATGTTTTCTTTGAACATAAGGAAAATAGTTGTTGTTTGGCTTCATTGATTGAGAGTGGCAACTACCTTATCAAATGTAAGAGAGTGTGCTTGCCGAGTGTCTTTCTTCTTTTCTTCGATATATTTTTACTTCTTCTTCCATGATTTGTGCCCTTTTGTTTTGCTCTTACCCTCCTTTCTTGTTAGCACTGCCTAGATAGGTAGTGATATAGCATCGTGAAAGTGATGTTGGTTCCATGTGTCTTGGAACTCAAGGGAGAAGCCTTGGGTGACATGTGTATGGTCCATGCATCTGTGACTATAATGAGGGGAGATGTGTTGGTTGACACTTGTAGGTGCATGTGATATCATCTTGCCATGCTGTTTCCTCTCCAGTTAGCTTCGACTACATGGAGAAAAATGCTCATGTTGGACGAATTTTGGGTTAGTCCTGGGCCTTCCTCTTCAAAAATGTCTTCCCTCCACTCTCCCTCGTAAGAGACGTTTTTTCAATCTGCTTGCACATCCTTCAACGCAGCTTTGGTGCTCCCTGCTCTAGCTTCTTCCAAAGGTTTTCCTCAACGTCCCCGTCTTTTGCAATCGACACCTAGCCTCACACGTTTCCTTAGCAAGAGAGGAGCGGACATTAGGGACCATTATGTCTCGATTTTGCATGCATTGTGTTATGTCAGCCATAATCAAAGAAGCCGCAGTTGATTATGGTGAGGTTGGAAACTAGAGGGCTTAACGGTGTTTGCATGAATGGGACATTAAGTGACTTAACCATTTCACGGTATAATGTCATAGTACTAAAATGGTTGGGGTCCAAGGATTATCCTTGGCCTAGGCAATAATATGGAGTGCAATGTTAAAAGGCCTAAAGGGGCAAAGAGGTACTCACATCCCTCAAGAACTCGAGGGAAGGGATGACAGAGTGTGTGTGCGAGGAGTGAGTTTTTTGAGCGAGTCTTTTTTGGCAACCAACATGTTTTGTTCCACTTATGACATCTCTCTCTCTCTCTCTCTCTCTCACACACACACACACACACACACACACAAAATTCTTTTGTATCTTTTCTCTCTTCATCCTCCTTGTCCTCATTGCAACCCTCTATCTCCGTCTATGTCTAACTTTGTCACATCTCTCTCTACCCCCTCTCTCATGCATGCAACTGCGATCCTCTCTCTCTCTCTCTCTCTCTCTCCTTTTTTCCCATCATAATTTGTATTTTTTTCCCACCATTTTTAGCCCAAAGGGCTTCTAGAGAAGAGCCAACATGCACAAAATCACACCAGAGATAGAATTTCATGAAACTAACAAGAGAAATGAGCTCCTTTGATGTGTTTCGATCTTTTTGATACCAAACATGACTAAATTTGAATATTTATAGCAAAAGTTGTGAAATTTTTGAAGCCCAAACTAGCATCCAGAGGAGGGCGCCGAAATTTTTGAAGCCCAAATTGGCATCCAGAGGAGGGCGCCGGTGCCCTCCTCTGGATGCCAGTTTGGGCTTCAAAAATTTCACAACTTTTGCTAGAAATATTGGCATTCAGAGGAGGGCCTCGGCGCCCTCCTCTAGATGCCAATTTGAGCTAAAAGAAATTTCTTTGATTTCTTTTTTTTACACTCTCTCTCTCTCTCTCACACACACACACACACGGCTACACACACACACACACACACACATACACACACTCTCTCTCTCTCTCTCTCTTCCTGTCTCTCTCTCTCTCTCTCTTTCTCTCTTGCCTTGATGATTTGTATTTTTTTCCCACCATTTTGGGCATGTGTGTGTGTGTGTGTGTGTCTTCCTCTCTCTCTCTCTCTCTTTCTCTCTTGCCTTGATGATTTGTATTTTTTTCCCACGATTTTGGGCACGTGTGTGTGTGTGTGTGTGTGTGTGTGTGTGTGTGTGTGAGAGAGAGAGAGAGAGAGAGAGAGAGGGACTAAAAAAAGAAATCAACGAAATTTTTTCAAGCCCAAATTGGCATCCAGATGACGCCGACACCCTTCTTTGGACACCAGTTTGGGCTAAAAACAATTTCACAACTTTTGCTAAAAATATTCTATCTCCGTATATGACTAACTCTGTCATATCTCTCTCTACCCCCTCTCTCATGCATGCATTGTGGTCCTCTCTCTCTCTCTCTCTCTCTCTCTCTCTCACCATGATTATTTGTCTTTTTTTTCCACCATTTTGGGTAAATTTTTTAGCCAAAAAGGGCTTCTAGAGGAGAGCTAGCATGCACAGAATCACACTAGAGAAAGAATTTCAGGAAACTAACAAGAGAATTGAGCTCATTTGATGTGTTCCAATCGTTTTGATACCAAACATGACCAAATTTGAGAGAGAGAGAGAGAGAGAGAGAGAGAGAGAGACTATAGGAACCTCAAGTGGATAAAATTGGGAAGCTATAAAAATGAAATGCATCGCATTTGTGTTTACATATTCTGTACCATATAAGCTTGTTGTGTGTGTGTGTGTGTGTGTGTGTGTGTGAGAGAGAGAGAGAGAGAGAGAGAGAGAGAGAGAGCAATGCGTGCATGAGAGAGCGGGGAGAGGGAGATGTGACAGAGTTAGACATAGACGTAGATAGAGGCTTGCAATGATGACAAGGAGGATGAAGAGAGAAAAGAGACAAAAAGAATATTGTGTGTGTGTGTGTGTGTGTGTGTGTGTGTGTGTGTGAGAGAGAGAGAGAGAGAGAGAGAGAGAGAGAGATGTCATAAGTGGAATAAGTGGAACAAAACATGCTAGTTGCAAAAAAAAACTCGCTCCTAAACTTGCTCAAAAAACTCGCTTCTTGCCCTTCCCCAACGACAGACAAGATTTAGAGAGTGGGGCACTGGAATCTGTGGCTTGGAGGTTCATTACAAGATAGCCCTCTATTTCATTCATGTAGTACTGGTATCAAAGGCAATCGATAGAGCAAGCGGGAAAAAGTGAGCAAGCCCAAAAAAGCGAGTGAGAACCTGTTGAAGCATTAGGAAAATCAAGCAAGCAAAGAATGAATGAATCTAAGTGTCCCATAAAATACTTGCTTGAAGTAGAAAGTATTCAAAAGAGGGTTTATTTGTCACATTTCTTGAAATTGAGTAGTCCAAAGTTAAGGACTATTTTAATGTGACCCCATTTGGGTTTGGTAATACTTGAGGGGGTCACTCATAAACATGTAACATAACACTGTAGCGCATTTAGGGGTTTTTTCTTAATGGTGGGACTTACATGCCATTTATGTGCATGAGGGGATTTATAAAATAGCAACTTGACATAATTTACGTATGTAGTTTTATGAAGGGGATTTATAAAATAGAAGGGGTGTCACAATTTTAAGATTGAAAATGTAAATGCCACGTACATGGGTTTAACCAACTACATGAGAAAATGTAAAAATGCAATAATAGGGGTAATTTTTAACACATTCTTGCTTGCACATGCTTTATGGGTTTATTAAGAGTGACCCTTTAAGCGCAATTAAAAGGTAGAGGATGTTAAAATTTGGCTATTTGTTTTGCGAAAATAGATAGCATCTTCTCGCTCCCTACTATGGGAAACCTTGCTTTAAATTTGATTCAACAAATCGGCCAAAAAATCATAAAATTCATATTCTGATGCGCACAATTTTTTTAGATGCTGCAAAAAGGCATGATATTCATCTAAATCATGCCTTGTCATTTGATTTGATAGGTAATAAATATTATGCCATTTCAATTTGACAATCAAAAGATGCAGGGATGTCAAAAACTCATCATTTGGGAAAAAACAACCGAAACCTGATAGCTTGCATAGATACAGGGATGTGAAAATGACATCTTTTAGGCCAAAACAAGAAGCGCGTTGAAAGAGAGAACTTGATTGCAGTATGGTTTGTCTTTGATACTAATGATGACTTGGCAATGAAACATACCAACTCTCTTATGGGGGGATGTGAAATTAGTGTTTGTGGCTTTAAAGTTACATGCATATTTAACCTTCTAACATGGAGGAAACATATGGATATATTTTTGCTACTCAAATAGGGGATTTGTAAATATTTTATTGTTTTGTATCGCTCACTTTTTACGCCTCGCTCACTTTTTGGTAATCCTCCTGATTTCATGGGAAATAAGGAATGCTTGCCCAGCCACCATCGATTTCTCCTTAACCATCCAACACCGCCATTCGAGGATATGCAACAACAATATGCTATAGAAGTTAAGGTTTCAATTGGTCAGAGTTATCTCAGTTTGATTCATGCAATATTGGTTTGTGAGTTTTGATGCGGGACTGTCTTTGAGAGTCAAGAGATGAGGAGTCATACGAATGAGCTCTAGTCTGCATAGCAATTGTTTTCTTGTTAACGTAAAAGATTAAGGATTAGGTGGCTGAAGCGCAAGAGACCTTGTGGGCAGAATACGGAAGCATATACAAAGAAATAGAAGGTAGCCAACCTACATTGAATTATAATTTTCCTCACAGCCAATATATGTCAGTTGTAAGGTTTGCGGTTACGTAATTTACACCAGTGGGTGAGCGATAAATATACATGACCATACGTACAGTTGCGGTATGCTACGAGGCTTTATTTTTGTGTGTCCAGCTATAGCATAGCTAGCTGGCCTTGTGGGTAATCTGTGGTTTATTACTTGGGGAGAGAAAAAAATCATAGCTACTCGATCTGCAGACCATGACCCGATTGTAGTATGAACTAAAGGAAACTGAGGAGAGCGCCGTGGAGAAGAATCCGAGTGCCTCTACATTGCTGTAAGCCGAAGATCTAGAAATTTTCTCTAGCCAGGAGAGACGCCTAGATGACAAGCCAAAGTCATGGAAAAAGCCACATCATCTCTGATTTAAGGCCCTTTTCCTTACGGAGCTTTATTTCTCTCCAAAGGTTTCTTTATTCCCAAGGCCCCCTCGGAGGCTCTTTCAAAATCTTGCCGACTTTAAAGAAAAGGACCGGAGAGTGAGATTGTGGAGATTGAGATCGAAGGAAGCAAATTCAAAAGCGGGACTAAAAGGCAAGATCGTGAGTCAAAAGAGCGTAACGACTTTGAAGACAAATCCAAGGCCTCGAGCAAATAATAGGGAAGTTGGCATCGCATTTTTCTTTGTTATAAAGCTTGGTGGTTTATAACTTTCGGAAAATTACCATTTTCAAATGACAACTCTAGAAAGAGACGATATGATTAGGGAGGGCGAGAAAATAGCGAGAAAAGGAAAAGAGATAGTCAAAAAGGAAACTCATGAGCATACTATGGAAATGGAGGATATTGATTATGGTGATTACGAAATTTCGTATTTGGAATTAATTAGACTAGAAACTCCGCTACATGTAGCGCTTCTTTGAACTTCTAGCCAATCCATATACCTCAGGCCTGGGAACTCAACACTCTAAACACAAAAAACTAAAAGGAATGTAGTTAGGGACTATTAATGATACATTGAAGATCCTAACTTATCCAAGTTATGAGATTCTTAATCAGTAACTCCCATGGCAAACTCACTGACTCCTCCAAGTCATGTTGAGAAGTCTACTTCTCATCTTAAAGAAACCTCTAACATTCTTACGGACTTAAAACCACCAATTTTCAATGGGGGAGAGAAAGAACGAACAAGGACACGATAAATAGGTTCTTGCAAAATTAGCAAGACTTCCATCCACTCAAGAATAACCCTCTTGAAAATCAAGCTGTAGCAGCAAGTCTTTTTCTTGAAAATAAGGCTTCTAAATGTTGGATGAGCCTTAGGGAAAATGATAGGATCCCTAGGTATTTGGGTTGATTTGAACAAGCCTTCTTAAAAGAGTTTTTACCTGAAAATGAGCTAGATAGGGCTTGGGAGCTTGGTACAATTATAGCATGGGTAAGAACGACGACGATGCATGGAAAAATTAAGGGGCAATGGTCCATGATAGCATAACACACAATTTTTGAAACTCTTCATTAGCTAAGAAATTGAAGTTCATTAGCTAAGAAATTGAAGTTGCTAGAGAGTCCAAGTGCCCATAAATATGTGGTCTCTTTGGGAAACCATGATGCATGGTGTAGAGGTGGATATTAAAGGCTATCAACATGCCTTAGATTTCCAAATCATGTGTCTTGATAGAACAAATGTTTTTTTTAGTCGAGAATGGTTGTATAGTCTTGGGTTTAGCTTGCAACAAAGTTATTGAAATAACTATGGTAGAGTCTTTAGATTCAGGGAGAATATGACGTACCCAACTCTCCCCTTATTTGGTCAATGGAATTTGAATGACTTCTACAACAACAAGAATGCGAGGTATACCTCTGTGAACTTACTTTTATTGATGATTTTAAATCTGCTATGTCTGAAAAGAATAAATTTTATAGTGATGTTGTTAAAGTATAAATGTTATTTTAATGACTTAATGGTTGAATTTAAAAAAAAATTTCTATTTGATTAGGTATACCTCTATGAACTTACTTTTATTGATGATTTTAAATCTACTACGTCTGAAAAGAATAAATTGTAGTTAAAAAGTATAAATCTTCTTTTAATGACTTAATGGTTGAATTTAAAGATTTTTTTCTATTTGATTAGGTATACCTGTATGAACTTACTTTTATTGATGATTTTAAATCTACTACGTCTAAAAAGAATAAATTGTTGTTAAAAAGTATAAATCTTCTTTTAATGATTTAATGGTTGAATCTAGCTTATGTTTTTCTATCTGATTTGCCTGATGGTTTACCTCCTGAGCAAGATGTAGAAAATAAGATAGACATAATTCCTGGATCTGCCCCTGTTTGTAAACCACCATGTAGACTTAGTCAAATGGAAGAACATGAGGTTAAAAGATAATTAATTGTACCTTAGGAAAGGCCAAATTCAATCTAGTAATTCACCTTGGTCTTCACCAGTTTTACCGACAAAGAAAAAAGATGGTACTATGAATTTATGCATAGATTAGTGAGCCTTAAATAAAATCACAATAAAAGATAAGTATCCTATGCCTCGCATTGATGACCTCTTTGATCAATTGCAAGGGAAAAGATATTTACTAGAATTGACTTAAGATTAGGATATCACCAAGTGTGAATTAGAGAAGAGGATGTTCCTAAGACATGATTTTGTACTAGGTACAAGCATTATTAGTTTAGAGTAATTCCATTTGGTTTAACAAATGCTGCAACAACTTTTATGACACTTATGAATAGTGTCTTGAGGTCATATTTAGGAGAATTTACAATAGTATTCTTCGATGATATCCTCATCCCTAGTAAAAACGAGGAAAAAGAATTTGGACCATTTGAAGAAAGTGTTCCAAGTGCTTAGAGATAACTTCTGTTTTTGCAAACGAATCCAAATGTGAATTCTTTGCAAAAGAAGTGAAGTACTCGGGACATATTATATCCCAAGAAGGGATTTGTATGGATCCTGAAAAGGTAAGGGCCATATTGGAATGGCCACATCTGTTACGCTCCAGCTGAGGTAACATGACCTCGAAGGGGTTAGTGGACATTTTCCTTTAAAGAACCAACTTTTGTATTATGTTTCATTGTATTTCAAATATATGGTTAAGAGGAATCAATGTTAAGGTCTTTGGTGAGAGCGAACTGGCATTGACTCGATGGTTCTAAAGGTTAGGGGTTTAGGTGCACCAAAAGTGTAATTGCCAAGGGGCAAATAGAATTAAATGGTACTCCAAGAAAGGGGTAAATGGGGCACCAAAGAATGGCCCTAAGAATGTGACATGTGGCATGTAGAATCATCTAGGGAATTGTGGGCCTTGTGTATAGCATGCAGGAAGAGTACATATGAGATGGTAATCGAGCTTGCTAGCATAGAGGTTGGATGGGTGGACAGAATGTGTGTCATCACCCGTGATTGTCAACGATTTGTAAATTGCTCATTTCATTTGGTATGGGAGCACGGGTATTAGTGATCATTATGCTTCAAAAGGCCTTAGAGGCCAACGAGAGGCTTGGAAGTGCATGGATGGCTGGCATGGCTTGAGAGTAGTTGGAGATGAGATGCTGGAAAACTAGCAAAGGCACCAGATCTGGAAGTGTAGAAGCACCACTGTCTTCATCGTCGTCCATAGCCACCCAAGTGCAGGCCCCATCGCTCTTCCATTTGGCCATTCACCATTTGTAGAATGAGCTATTAAGCCTTTTAAGAAGCCTTTCTATAGTTGTGACCCGTCACACAACTTATTCATCACACAAACTCACCCAAGCCTTGACAAATCATCATGATAGCAGCAAGGCCATCCCTCAGGTAGATTTGTGATGGGATGTTTGTGCACGATCATGAATTGGAGTTATGCTATTGAAAAGCAAGCAAGCTAAGCCCATATCATGAGACACTTGGACATTCATTGTGTGGAAGTCAAATTCTAGGATCGACTACATTTAGCAAGGTTGTGAAGAACCACGTTCAAGCTGGGCATGCGTGAGGGTAGCTGTGTAGGATTGTGTTTTTTTCATAACAGTCAAGTTCCACCGTGGAGATGAAACAACGGGTGAAGGCTTAAGTAATTTCAAAACCAGCCTTGGGGTAGTAGAAGTTTGCATACATCAGAATCAGGTTGCTGATGCACTATTATTCACGGACCTCTCTTGGGCAGTGGTTGGGAAGATAATCTATGACGAGACTATTCAATCTTCAAGATTGGATAAAGCTACACACAAGAATAAAAACAGACCAGAGAGCTTTCTAAATTTAGTTCTACTTGAAGCTTCATTTATCTTGTTTTAAAGTCCAGTATTTTAGGTTTAAAGATCTTTTCATAGTTTAAGTTGAGAGTTTGCACTTTTATAGTCCATACCAGTGTAGCAAAAAATTGACGTGGGTTTTTACAGTTTTATAGTCCATACCAGTGTAGCAAAGAATTGACGTGTGTTTACAGTTTTATAGTCCATACCAGTGTAGCAAAAAATTAATGTGGGTTTACATTAGTGATATTCCTAGTTGTAAACACAGTTTCAGGTGGTGTTAAAAAATAAAATAAAACTAAACCAATCTAGACAAGCTAATTAGATCTATGAATTTATGGATAAAGGCATAGCAATGGAGGTTGAAGAAGAGGCCTCAAGGGTGGACCCCCTAGAATCGGGAGTTCGGCCAACACCGAAGGTGTGGCACCCATTGGCTCACACACTATCAGGTAGGATTGCTTTATGAAGGATGCCTTACAAACAGATTTTGGATCGGCAAATATAAGCAAACATGGGGCAATCCAAACTTCAAAAATTGGTTAACAGCAGTCTACTAGACCATCTTGGGAGACAAAGGAAAAGCTCCAATGGAGCTTGAAACTAGTGTCAAGCCTAGAAGGGCTAAGATACCTAATATTGCCAATTATATGCTAGAAAAGTATTCTGGTCGGGTGACTGACCCGTAGCTTTGATGTCATAGAAGCTTGGTTGCACAAATGGGAAGAGGCTTCCTCTATTTGTGAAATCAAGAATGACATGAAGAAAATCTGCGAGGCCACCCATATGTTTAAAGAGGCAGCGTAGATGGTGGATAAAATAGCAAAGGGATGGAGAGGCATCCACTACTTGGGGAGGGGTTCAAAAAAGAATCTAAGAAACATTTCTTACCTCCTGATGAAGCATCCCAAGCTTGGGACCAGTATTGAAAGCTTCATCAAAGAAATTTGTCAGCAGATGAATACATTGATAAATTTAGAGAATGTGTAATGAATTTTTATGAACCTCTTCCTGAGTCGGTGTAGGTAAAAGATTTTATTTTCAAATTGAATGATAGGATCAAGATGGAAGTTCAAGCTAAGTATGCGAACACTCTAGATGAAGCAATAGCCATAGCCTTGAACTATGAGGATGCCAAAGGGAACAAACCAAGTGGGTTTATGTAGGCTGGGACTCGGTACGAGTAGCCAAAGAAAAATGAGTTAGTAAAGGGAGTGTCTCACATCCTAATGGCTAAGCCAAGAAGGCAAAGCTAGTAGAGACTCCTTCAAAACCAAGTACGACCATTGGGGTGAAAAGAAAAGTCACTCCAATGGTAGCTCGGGGGCTTTGGTCGAAATCTCCTTTCACCCGAGAGAAAAAAGAGAAAGCGAGGAGAGAAGGCTTATGATTTGGATGTCTTTAGCCTCATCAATGGAAAGATTGTCCACAAAACAAGGATCGTGGAATGGATGAGATGGTGATCTCAGAGTGCAACATGGAGATTGAGGGAAGTACCACTTCTAATAGATGCAGATTCAGCTAGCGGGATCTTCTCAAAGGTCAATACCTGTTCTATTGTGTGGGTGTGTTGCTACATTAGTAAACAATGCACATGATAATATCTTGTCTAAGCCAGCATCATAGGGGTATATGACCTTTAGCGATACGAAGTTAATTATGATGAAAGGGCAATTGGCCAATCACGATGTCATTGTGTTGTTCGACTTGACATCAACACATAATGTAATTAATTCCAAGATCATAAAGAGGCTGAAATTAAAGACTAGTCCATCTAACTATGCATATATAGTAAGGATCGCAGATGGAAGTTCAAAAGTACGGGACCAAATGCTTACCAAATTCTTCATTCTAAGAAGAATCTAGCCATTGATTGGAAAAAGCACATTTTATCAGTTCCAAATGAACAATGTGCTCTAAGTCTTGTAATGTGAAAAGGATTTGCCTCAGGGACCGTTAGTTTTCATAATGGAAGTTTGAAAAATTCAAGAAGAGTTTTTTTTTCTTTGTACAGCATTGGTAGATCCGATCAATCGTCCATCGACTAGCACTAATGTTACCCAAGACGGCAGGGAGATGGCCAAGTTGGATGATCAGATTGCAAAGGAGTTCTCTGACTATTTTAGGGATGAGTTGCCTTATGGTTAACCTCTAGAGTGGAATTTGCAGCATAAGATAGAACTTATCACAAGGGCAGAACATGTAAATAGGCCTCCTTATAGGTTAAGTTTTACTGAGGAAGCGGAAGTGCGAAGGTAGCTAGAAGAATGCCTCAAGCTGGGGCAGATTCAACTGCAAACAATTATAATTCAATCCTTGAAAAGATGATTTGACTTTATATTTTGTTTTTATGGTTGCGAGTCCTAACTTTTCAACTAAACGTATCATGGGTGCTTTCATCATCAAATAAGACACTATGTTCTTTTTCGTGCAATAGTGCAGTCATGTGTAACAAAGAAGTATGAAAATAAGATATACTTTTACATGAATAACACTTACCTAAAGGGGTGTAGTCGGCATCTTCAGTGTCATTGTCCTCATCCTCGCCCTCTTGCTTGAAAGATTTATCATGGGATCCATCATCAATGTAGTTGATCTGTGCGGAGTGTTGCGCTGACTATTACTGTTAGTACGTCCATTGGTTCTCCCTCCATTGCCTCCATTGTTGTTGGTAGCATTCTTTGCTTAGGTACTTGTCTTGTGTGTAGCAAGTGGATTCTTTGGACATTCATAAGAGTAGTGTACCTTCTCTTTGCATTCGTAACATGTGACAAGTTCTTTCGTTCTTCGATTAACACATGACTTAGCAGGTTTCCAATTAGACTTACCATCATATCTACCAGCTTTACCTCTTACACCCTCTTGCTTGAAGTATGAAGTATGCTTCTTTGCTCGAGGGGTGCGAGTAGCAAAGCTTCTTCCCTACTTTCTTTCTGGCTCTAATGCCAAATCCATAGCATCAGAAGTTGTAGATGGTCGAAGCATACGTACATCAGCACAAATAGTAGGGCATAAGCCCTCAACAAAGTTATGATATTGCTCCTTTAGGGACACTTTCTCAATGGTTTGCAATATTGAAGTAGAGAGGAAAGATATTTCTCGGTGTATGCGTCCACACTCTCATTATCCAACTCTGTCTCAATCTTCGCCATTGCCTGCGAGTATCCTCTTCACACTGTGTAGGTAGGAAGCGCTTCTTGATTTTATCTTTGAATGCTTCCCATGTCTTTGGAACATGAGTGCTTTTGGCAACCACATTTCACCATAATTGTGCACTGCTTGTCATGTGACTTGTAGCAAGTTTTACCTTTTCGATCTCTTCATACCGTTCTCCCAAAAAGTATTGATTGAAAGAACTAATCCATGCAAGTAAAGCTTGTCCATCTCTTTTACCATCATATTTTGGAAAAGAAAAAGTTTTGTGATTAATCTTACCAGACTTCTTCTTATCACGAAGCTTGAGTGCTTTCAAGATGGCCTTTCCCACATTGTCTTAATCGCTAGACTCATGTGAAGGAGTAGTGTCATGATGTTGTCGTAGTGAAGTCTTCACATGTTGCTTCTTCTTCCTTTGATGTCTCGTCTTGCTTCTTCCACGCTCACTATCACTGGTGTCTGATGATTTGCTGCTTTCACTTTTTTCATCATCTCTATCCTTCATACGCTTCTTTGTGACTTCAGTCATCTCTTTTAACACTCGATTTGCATGTTGTTTGTTGGCTTTATGTGTGTCGCACATGTTGCGCATGTACTCAAGTTCCTACTTAAGGTCCCGTGCATGATGTTTCCATGCATCCAGTGAATCTGATGCATGCATGGGTTCCTTGTCCTCACTCGATATAGGTGGCTTCCAAGTTGTCATCACTTGGTATAGAGCATCTTCAATCTCTTGACGTTGTTGCTTCTCATGCTGATAGCATTCTCGCCATTCTTCCTCGGTAAGTGTCATTGGTGTTGAACTTCTTCTTGACCGATGGTGATCATTTTCCACATCCTCATCATGATGTAGATCTTCAGGATAACCTATCTTTGATGGAATACGCCTTCCAGACATAGTTAAGTATGTGCATGGTGCAAAGAAGAAATCACTATGAAAGGAAATACACACAAACACAAGACTTATCTCAATTTGGTTTCCAAGCTTTGAAAGTGGCTATTTGTCGAATAGTATCTCTGTGGGCTCTCAAACTCACATGATTCCAACAAGTGAATCCACGTTGCAAGGTACACAGCAAAGCTCGTGTCCAATAGCACTTGTAGACTACCTCCTGCTCTTGTGAACACTTGCTTTTGAGATTCTCCTCTTCCAAAATCCATTGGGTTTCTCCCTTGTTTGCACTTTTGCCTTGAAGGATATCTTTATGACTAGGAACTTCAAAGAATAGAGCAACAAAGTGACTTGACCTAGTGAATAGTCACCAATTGTTAAGCAAACTTGAGCTAGAACAGTACCGGAATGGGGGACCTCCCAAGAAGTTTTAAGAGCAATCTCCCAAGGCTTCCTCGCGTGCAGCCAATGGTGCCTTCAATGCCAAGTATGCCAAGGACTTTGCCTTGGTCGCTACCTTTCTTGTACGCTTGGAGGAGCTAAGGCATGGGTGTGCGTTCACAGACTTTGACTTGTCTACGTATGGCCGACTTCTTTTGCAGCGATTTTTTTTCTTCATCCCACATTTTTTTGCGTACGAGCCATTCTGCGCTGTTTGCTTCTACTGCTTCATACTTCGTTGTGCTCTTGTACGTGGTGTCCGCAATTTGATGCGTGCTGTGGTTTCTTATTCGAGGATGTGGGGTGCGTGTGCTTCCCATGCTATGGACGATGAAACCTTGGCTCTGATACCATTGCGATGGGAAACACTCGTAGAACCTACAATTCCTTGAAAAACACAGCAACACTCTTTGAAAATATGCACAAACTCTCAAAACTCACAAACAAAAGAGACAGAACAAGCATGCTGGGTACAATCTCCCCCCATAGGAGTGGTGCTCTCCTTCCACCTCCTATGTATTTATGTATATTTCTCAAAAAGCTTCTGAGAAAAAATCATACAAAAGCCTCTGTGCTTTCCTCCATGCACCCTTTTACAAAAAGCCCATCCACCTTCTAGAATAGCTGGCTTTTTCTAAAAATAAAACTTTTTCGAACTTTAGTTTATACACTTAGCCAAGCCACTAATATTCCAAAATTCAACTATGTACATAAGCTTTTATAATATCAAAAATTAGGCATAAGCCTTATTCGTCCCCACATCACTGGAGTTGTGCCTACGCACCCAAAATATGGTGGATCATGCTTGCCAGATGCCATTGCCCGATCAATTACTCTTCCCCTGGATTCACACAATCAATAGTAATGAAAACATTGGAATTAATCACCACAATCAATCAACCTTTTAGTATTATAGCAACGTGAAATCAATAAATCACAGATGAATGGTGCACACATGCGACACATACCATCTCATGGTGCACTGGATGCTACACATGAATAAAATCGTACGGATGGTGCACACATGCTAAACATACCATCATCACGTAAGTGGTGGATCGCAGCCGTATATCCAGCCATGTAGGAGCACACATGCATCACTACGGAACAGCGAGCACATATGCATCAGCTGTGTGACAAAAATGCTGGATCTCACTAAACTAAATATTGAAGGATTAAATTAATGGGATAATTCCAATTCTCGTAACAAAATGCCTCATGGATTCTCTGATATTCACTTCTGAAAATAGCCATCTGTTCACTTTTTACTACTGCTGTCACAAGACTGGAAACTACCAATCACCAACTTTTCCTGAAGCATTTGAGGCATAAACTCCAATGAAATAGCCCAAAAACTCTGAAAATTGTTGTCCAAAAAATTCCCTTAGTGGGAAGAGTATTGCACTCACAAAAAATAATCCCTTCCTGGGATACAAGACAACTTCAGAAAAACACTACTCACTTATGCTTACTTTCTCAGCTAAACAAAGGCTCAAAATGCATCAATTGTAAGCAATCAATTTCAGCCATTGATATGCATCAACTTGAAGGCATAAACCCAACTGAAATCTAAATGTACCAGCTGCCTTTGATCAACTGCAGTCCGTGCCACCACAAGCAAAATACGTTTTTGCTTTTGGGTCCCAAAAAAGCAACTTCCAGTGGCTGGAATTGCAGAGCAGTTCGTTTTTGACTGTAGGTGGATAATATTCCTTCTCCCCCGCTCAAACAAGGCAATAGATTGCTCGAACAGTCAAGGCAACCTGATATATAAGGCTAAAACAATAAGAACGAGCTAGTATATGTCAAAATACAGCTCCCAGGGGTAGCCCACGGGCAGTAGGAGACTCCACACAACAAGTTCAAGCTCTTGGCACAACAATACTACAATGCTATAGTCTTCTTGTTGGCTTCGCTCAACCAAGCTCTGATACTAGTTGATGGAGAGGAGGTCTTATCGGAGAGCAACAAAGAAAGGGAGAACACCGAAAATTGTGGGTGCTAACTCACCCAGATCAAGGTAAGCTCTTATTATGTATGTATGGTACAAAGGGGTATATACTGAACCATTGGCCTTTACCCCAACATGCTTGCATGGTAAGACTTGAATATTTAGTATGCATTATTACTCTTGAGGGGGTGGAAATAAAGTGGCAGTGATACTGACTTAGCCTATCCCTAACTTTGCATAGTAATACCATCAGATAGAAGCATATAGAAATATAGAAGTCTAATGATGTAGAAGGATACTATTGAAATATAGAGGCATAAACATACGCAAAACGTGCATAAGCATAAACATAGCATAAACAGTCATCAATGGCATAGAAGCATAGAAGAAAAATGACATAGATTTGGAACTATAATCTCATTCCTTGACCCACTTTGGCATTTACCCAAATGTGGCTACAAGGAATGTCCATACCAAAAGATGACCTAGGGGTCACAAATCTAATACCCTTCAAAAACACATGTTTTTAAATACTATAAGTCCTTGAAATAATGATTTGATACTTATAAAGTTTGGGTAATCCTTAGCATAGAATCGACAAAAAATCATAGCAAAGTTGAATATCAGATGCGCTCATAGGCCATTCAAGGGTCGAGCATAGATTTGAATACTTGTAACCAAGTTCCAAGTGTAATAGTTACATTAAATACATCTAAAGGAACAAGCTTGAGCCCATTTCTACTTCTTTGGCCATATATAAATGCAACGAAGGGACCCTAATGGCTACAGGAGAGTGTGCTAAGTTATCACCTTGATAATATGGGCCGTGGCTTATTCTTATGATAATAGGCAAGGTGGCCTATAAGTTAGAATTACCATAAGGATGTAAGGTGCACCCAGTGTTCCATGTTTATTGTTTAGCCAATTCTTTTGGCTGAGAAACTCTACATGCCTGGCCGCATATGTTCTTCTTCTTTCCAAGCGTGTGTCAGCCACTGACTAATGTAGAAAGTATCTAAGTAGCAATCCAAATAAGTTGTGTATCCCACATGCTGGCCTTCAAGCACAATGCCAGACTACGCCACTCGTCTTGAGTTGGAGAAATTTCTTACACTAGCCCACAATTCCTAGCAACTGTTTCACTTTATCATTGGTCAACATGAACCCCTTCTCTTCCACCAACGAAGTGCCAAGAAGACAAGGACGATGGTGCCCCTGAGTAGAACCAAGTTGTGTTTGAGAAAGCTCAGGTACAAGGTGCTTTTCAGCACGCTAAAGAAGATAGCTACCCCTAGTCCAAGCAAGAAGTCAAGGCCCAAAAGGACAAGGCATCTAAGGGTAGTCACATTGCCCACTCCCTCCATTTGAGAAAGACATTTCAGAGGAGGGCAGAGCCAACCAAGTGTTCTTCTTTGATGAAGCTGATCACATGGTCATGCAAATGCTTGGCCATAAAGTTCAATTTTATTTCCTCTAGAAGTGGCTTGGTAGATAAATAGACACTCCACACAAGCCAAAACTCTTAGAACAACACGATTCACTACAAGTTTTCAAGACCATGCTCCATGACAATGTAAATGATCTCGCACTAGGGTTGCGCAAAGCATGTTGCCTTCTAGGCAGCACACATGATTTTAGAAGTGGACCATGTAGCCTTGACTCTTCAATAGGAGCAAATGCAAGCAGCCCTTGCTCCATCAAAAGCCAAGCTCGAGAATGTTCACAAGATGAACAAGTCCCAATATAAGAGAATCCAACACTTGGAATTAGTATTGAGAACAAAGCCTACATAGGGGGAGCTTAGACGAGCTAGAAAACCACCAAGCCAAGTGGGATTCTTTAATAGAGCATGTGAGCACTTTCCAACAATCTAGACTCCCTACACCTGGCAAACACACACACAGATTGGGTCCTGATGACCAAGAAGGGCCTATTGGCTCAAGGGACATTCCCATGTTACATGTTTGGAGTTCCTACTTATGCAGGGACGTGATAAATAGTATTCAAGCCTGAAGATTGCCTTCTTCATAGGCTCTGAGGAAGGTATCGATTTCCATGGCTCATCAAGGATTTTGGTGATGTTAGCCATGAAAATAGGCAGAGAGAGAAAATCAAGAGTTTTCTAGCAAATGAGTGGCAACGAATTTCTTTGACTTTTGGTGTGATGAGCCGAAGATTTTTGGCACTTATTCACTTGAAGTTGCAACGCGAGATGTTTCCATGTTGGTTGAATTTACTTCTTCCTTTTTTTTTTGGGGGCAGTAAAGAAGTTTTGTATTATATATTCACAAAAGATTTATACATTAAAGTTCCTCATCTCATTATAGCTAAAGACAAAAAGAAACAATCCTTGAGTTGGTACTTCTTCCTATTTCCCCTCTTCATCACATGAGAATGTTGGTATGCAATAGCAAAAAACTTAGAAGATCATAGTGTCAAAGTCCTAAACCATGATTATGTATATAGATTGATTGGATCAAAGACCACCTCAATAGGGATAGGTAGCAAGCCAATGGTGGAAACAGCTCTCTTTTTTAATGATAAGTCCACTACCTGTGCGTTACTTTTACTCAACTCTAGAGCCCACACTACCTCCCTATTTTGTCTAGTCACCACCATTTCCCCCCTCTAGTGCTTCATCTCTAGAATTTTTGGCCAATGTGGCCACACAAACCTCTCACCAGCCTACTATTGTTGAAGCCAAGCCTTTGCCCCTTGCCCAAGAAGTTTTCCTATGGATGTCCCATTCCCTTTGATATTTTGTGTGCCGTCCTAGGGAGGAAAAACTTGTGAATGAAATGCCGCACAATGGTCCTGGCACTCGGAGATGCAGCACATTGACCACAAATGTACTAGCCGCTAGCTTGGGTCATACCTTTTAACTAATTCCCATAGAATCTTGCCTCTATGATCATGCCAACCACGTTGACTTTGATTTGTCATTGAAGCTCAATGCAAAGTAAGAACAAACAACCTACAAGGCCTAGTGGTGGGATATCATTCATCCTCTCTTTAAGCCCACAATCCAAAAGTTGTCAAACTATATTGCTTAGTTGCTCTAGTTGTTGAACAACTCCTCTCAATTGCCATCATCGAGGCCATGCCTATTTTCATCAATTTACTTGAGTCTGCAAGAGTCTGATCACCAAGTGGTATGAACTCTAAGAGCGGCTCACAAGAGGCTCAAGTATAAATTTCTGCACCTTGGGATTGTGGACCATGATGTGATTCACATCATTGGGCAAGGTAGAAAGCTTGCATCTTCAACCCAATGAAGCGCTCGTGGGCATCAAATCCCTATATCCTTGGTTGCCATCGATTGCCATAAGCAATCTGGACCCAATTGTTCCTTATGTTTTGTGCCATCCAAAAGATGGTCCCATCTCCTTCAAGGCTCCTCCACCCCATGCCACTAGTCTTCCTTCATTGCCAAAGGTTGGCACCCAAACACAAGACGACTTCCACAAGAGTGCGGTTTCGATGCAAACATTCATCATGGCCACCCAACTTTGAAGCTAGGTTTGTTCATGCTAGCCCTTTATCATTACATGCAACCATGAGGACTTGGTCCAGTGTGAGCCAAGGTACAAAGCTTGCATCTTCAACCCAATGAAGCATTCGTGGGCATCAACTCCCTATATCCTTGGTTGCCATCGATTGCCACAAGCAATCTGGACCCAATTGTTTCTTATGTTTTGTGCCATCCAAAAGATGGTCCCATCTCCTTCAAGGCTCCTCCACCCCATGATCAGCGTCATGAAGCAGTAGGAACCACCCAAAGCTTCCGTCTCCATCTTTCCGCCGCAAAGGTCCATGTGAACGAGCTCTAGAGGAGCCTTTGTCCTATTGGCCTCTTTAGGAAAGGGCTACCAATGCTGCTTGCCCATCATGCAAGCTTCACATACATCGGGCAGATCTGTAAATTTTGGTAGGTCTGCAATCATTCCACTTTTATGCATCTCCTTTAAAGAACTAAGGTTTAGATGACCAAACCTCTCATGCCACAGCTTAGTGTTCTTCACATCGGCTCGAGCACTGAAAGCTGAGAGTTCATAGATGTTGTTGTGCCGTGTACCTACCACTAGTCACCCTTCATTGCCAAAGGTTGGCACCCAAACACACGACTTCCACAAGAGTGCGGTTTCAATGAAACATTCATCATGGCCACCCAACTTTGAAGCCAAGTTTGTCCGTGCTGGCCCTCTATCATTACATGCAACCATGAGGACTTGGTCCAATGTGAGCCAAGGTAAAATTCCTCTGAGTCAGCTCAACTACCCAACCTGTGTAACCAAGTAGTCAGGCACCCCTAACCAAGTCACCAAGCAATGAATCATCGAGTAGCATGGCTATAATTGAACACCAAGTAGATGAGGTGAATCATAGAATATGGTTAGTATATAATTGTGGGGTGATACCAACAAAAAAGTCAAAGGTTTGTTGGGAATTTGTTGACAAGCAAGGGATAATGTTGTCACATGAACAAAAAATATCTTTTAGAATGGATAACCTTTGTCCAATAGGATTAGTTGAGTTTTGATCCTTCCTTAGGCTATTAATCAAAGAACCCGACATAGATTGAGTGCAAGCAGTGCAAGCTCTAGTTGCCAGATATACAAAGTTTGTTTATTTGAGCCATCTTTGCTCAGTTTTGAGAGATAGGCTAGTGGCGTGGGTTGAAGTGAGTGAGAGAGTGAGCACCATCACCTTGTTTGCACCAGCATCATTGTGCAACTACTATGACTCTTTGTAATGGGCTTCAAGCCCCTCTCATAATTATATAAGTTGATTTTGTCCCACTCCTCTCACACTATTTTCTTGCTTGCTTGTTCCATCATCTCCATACAAAATTGCCCACTTTTGCAGCCAACTCATATAGATGACGCTTGATTTCTCATGACTAAGAAAGAGTAGGACATTGAGTGCCAAGCTAACCAAGGAGTGCAAGAGGGGCATCTTCTTGATAGGTCATCGATAATAGCATCCTATCAAGTGCCCCTTGCTATAATATCTCTTTAGTTTTCCCTCACATCGAGGACCTTTTCAAGAAATAAGGACCCAATCTACCACAAATAAAAATAAGAAGAGAGAGAGAGAGAGAGAGAGAGAGAGAGAGAGGGAGGGAGGGAGGGAGGGAGGGAGGGAGGGAGCGAGAGAGAGAGAGAGAGAGAGAGAGAGAGAGAGAGAGAGAGAGAGAAGGAAAGGAGTAGAAGGTAAAAAAGATAAGCATATCAACTAAAAAATAAGCGCAAAACCATATAACAAATGTAGCCAAACTAAAGAAACATCAACATGAAAATCAACAAGGGAGTAGATAATATGCTTGATAGCACTGCCTCCAATTAAAAACATTTTATATCAACTCTTTCAAATAAAAAAGATTTCAAAATAGATGTTTATTTTTAGTAAATACATTTGCAAAACATGATATTAAACAAATCATACTTACTGATGTGTTAGCTTAGATAAGTTAGTAATTCAAAAAGCCTTTCATATTTTAATAAATTTGTTTATCATGATATAGTGTAACTAATAAGACGTAGATGTGTTAGCTCAATAAATCACCAAATGAAGGGTGGGTAGGGGGAGGGTAGATGATCTTTGTCAATTTCGTAACACACTTTAATTAGTCATTAATTCATTTCTATTGCTCCAAATAAAAGGAGCACATAAAATTGGTAGTGGGTAAGTTGAAAAACTATATCTCATCATGAAATTTAAATTTAAGTATGTGTTATTTAGTAATATCAAAGTAAGTATATGAAATCCTTTGAAATAGGATCTCCAATCATTTTTGCTTGTTGTCCATGCATTTTATATCAAAGAAAGTATACCAATCCTTTCACAATAGCGTTTTTTATTGTTTGTATTTGTTGTATTTGTTAGCTAGCACAGCTTTGACAACAACTACACCAGGAGTAGGATCAAAAGATCATACTTATGTCATGTCGTGTAACAAAATAGTGAGTTAAGACTTAAATGAACACACCAGCATATGCTAGCAATTGACACTGGCCCCTATCAAAGACTACACCATTTTTGGAATCCAAAATGAACTATCAACAATATCAAGATGCCAAAAAGACCCTCAAGCTCATCAATAATGAGTGCTTCACTCCATATGATTGGATACAATCCACTCCATCAATAATGAGTATTCCACTCCATACAACTTGATACAATCGACTCCATTAATAAAAATGTCAATATGGACCTATCAATAAAAGAGGTAACAATCATTCATCAATAATGGGTGTTCCACTCCTTACAATTGGATATAATCCAAATAACCAAGGCATTTGAAATCTATTTGGATACAAAATAAATATGTGTACCACTTTGTACCCAATCAATGTTCGGACTAGATTAAGGTGGGCATGGATCCCTAAAAGATGCATCAATAGTTAATTTGGAAGGGGATTGCTAAACTTTTGAGTAGTTTTTTTCCCCTTCCCCTTCTTCATGACCTAGGGCTTAGTAGCTTGGCTCTCTCGTTTAGGGCCTTAGATGTTTAGAGATGCATAGCTCCTCTTTGACTCTTTTGATTTCACAACACTCGGTTGACCATGCTCTCATGTTCTCTATCTAATGTTTTCCCTTCTCCTTATAGACCTACACATGTTCTCTATCTGATGTTTTCGCTCTTATGCTCTCTATCTGATGTTTTCTCCTTACAAACCTGCATATGCCTTGGTGGATACTTTTTGGAAAATTTTGTCAAGAATTTTAGAATGAAAATAATCCCTAAGACATCATAGCATGAAAAACAAAATACCCTACGTGGATGAACAACTTACTCATCAAGAAGAGCTAGTGAACTCCAAAGGTTGAGGCTAAAAATGCCACCTCAAACATGTAATGGCCTCTGAGGAAAGGAGAGCCACTCTCCTCCATCAAAAAGATAATCCTCCTAGCAGAGGCTGCTGAGAAAGACCTATAATATGTCTATTCAAGTACTAGCCAAAATGTGAGAAGGGTGGATGTTGTTTCTTTCCTACTGCTTTTGTAGGAAGAGCTGGGTTTTCTTAGTATGCAGGGTTCCAAAACTTTTTGTCACCTACAGATATAGTGGGGTTGTCAGTTGTAGTATATGTGTAGCTTAGGACCTCGAGTCGTGTTCCACTGAGAGACATAGGCTTAAGTGTGGTAAGTAAACAAAGTGCATGCATGTGTAAAAGGAACGTGTATCATCATGATTGAGGTAATGAAGGCTTTCACCTTCATTGGGGGTTGCAGGGTTTAGGAGGAGTTTAAGGGTTAGAAGGAGGTTCTAGGGTTAGAAGGAGGTTCCAGGGTTCAGAAAGAGGTTCCAGGGTTAGAAGGAGGTTTCAGGGTTTAGAAGGAGTTCCAGGGTTTAGAAGGAGGTTCTAGGGTTTAGAAGGAGTTCAGGGTTAGAAGGAGGATCCAAGGTTCAGGGTAGAGTACATGGTGGAGAACTCGTCTCCCTCATAGATCATGGAGTTTAAAGGTTGAGGAACAAAGGGTTTAGGGGGAGCATAGGAGTGGGAGAGGAAGAAGGTGTAAGAGCATGGGGGAAAGAAGAGAGAGGAGGGAGGAGGAGGAGGGAGGAGGAGGAGAGAGGAGGAGGAGGAGGAGGAGGAGGAGGAGGAGGAGGAGGAGGAGGGAGGAGGAGAGGGAGAGGATGGGTTGCAAGGTTGGAGGTGAGGGGAGGAGGAGTTGCAAGGCTAGGGGGAGGTGAGGGGAGGAGAAGTTGCAAGGTTAGGATATGCTTTTGGACGTGGAGTGCAAGGAAGCATGGACACTTGAGACAAATGCTTGGAATACCAATGTAGATTCAACACAATGCCCCAAAGAGTGTGGGCTTCATTCCATTATGGGGTATTTATACAAGTTGGAGAGCTTCTCTCTATGCATGTAGGAATTGTAACACATTCTCTCTCTACATGTAGAAGCTGTATGTAGAAGTTGTAACACATTCTCTTTCTACATAAGTCCATGTTGGCACAGAGTCAACATTCTCCTGGATCCATTATATTACCCATCCTTGGGTTATGGCTTATTTTGATTTTAGAGTTGGGATGCCATGTGTGTAATCTAGTCGTTCCAGCTGTAATGCTTTTGCACCATACAATTTCTGGTTTGTAGTCAAGAAGATTATCTCCTCTTAAGGAGGGGTAGATAGCTGTGAATTTCAGAGGGGATCTCATTGCTGAGGTTGCGGACTCTGCCATCGAATCTTCTTGGGAAGAGGTTTGGCATTTCTTGCTATCTTGCATACATGTTGGATGCAATTGCACCCGTATCATTGAGCTTTCTACATAAGTCCATGTTGGCATAGAGTCAACATTCTCTCGGATCCATTATATTACCCGTCCTTGGGTTATGGCTTATTTTGATTTGAGAGTTGGGATGCCATGTGCGTAATCCAGTCGTTCCAGCTGTAATGCTTTTGCACCATACAATTTTTGGTTTGTAGTCAAGAAGCTTATCTCCTCTTAAGGAGGGGTAGATAGCTGTGAATTTCAGAGGGGATCTCGTTGCTGAGGTTGTGGACTCTGCCATCGAATCTTCTTGGGAAGAGGTTTGGCATTTCTTGCTATCTTGCATACATGTTGGATGCAATTGCACCCGTATCATTGAGCTTGTAGATAATTAGTATGCAAGTCTGATATTTTTGCATATAGGAGATGGCTGTGATGTTTGGCGGGGGTCTCGTTGCGGAGGCTGCAGTCTCTTTTGCCAATTCATCTTGAGTTTTGGCATAGCTTCTTGTCTTGCTTGTGAATTCATTGCATGCTTTGAGAGTATGGAATGAAAGTGTGTGATACTATTTTTGATGCAATCTATTATGTGCCTATGCAAAATCATGTGTGTGCATGTGATGTGTCTAACTATATGCTTATTTGTGGGATTTAATAGGGAAACTAAGACTCAAACATCCCTAATACGAAATTGATTAGGTCTTCCTAAATGTGCAAAAACGTGCATATGCCAGTGAGTGTGCGTGTAACAATCTAGTGCAAACTATATGTGCAAAAACGTGCATATGCGAGTGAGTGCTTGTGATACAATCTAATCCTAACTAAGGAAGACTTGGTTTCCCAAATCGTCGTTTTTGTCGGGGATGGCTTGTGTGTTGAAGTAGCAGTGCTTTAGTTGGCTCCCGGTTATTGTTGTGTTGAATTGGACTCCGTCCAAGGTTCTAGCAGCACAGCCTGAACTTCAGATGCTTTTTGTGGTCTTGGCATTACTGTGGGGACACTGCCACTTGTGTAATTCTTGAAGTACTCCAGCACTTCTTGAAGATCAGCCTTTGATGTGTTGAACTAGCCTGACATGTGCCATGTGTATGGGGTGGCATAGTATTATAATTTGTTTGGCTCTTAGAGACCCTTTTTTTTTTTTTTGGGTGGGGTGAATTCTCTTGATCGATCTTCATATGCACATGTGGCTTATACTTTCGAAACTTCTTACGTTGGGAACTGTGGCATAACTTTTCCACTGGTAAGATGTTTCCAAGTAAGGGTTCATTTGCTATGCATACTTCTTCCAGTGCCTCAGGTGACCATTCAAGAGGCGGTGATTCTGATTTTGAGGGAGCTGACTTTGCAAGGTATAATTTGATGACGTTCGAATTCATTGAAGTGCTCGGCCTTGGCTTTTTTGCGATTTTCTCCTTCAGCTTTCTTGCGGGATCTTTTGCTGTTATTCAACTTTGGAGGTTTAACTTTTGGGAGCTCAATTGCCATTAGGGCATGCAGAATGGCTAAGTCATTATCAAAGATTTGATCTTCAATTTTAGCATTCGCAGCCTCTATTTCAAGGTCCCAAGGAAAATCTGAGTCATCATTGGTATGGGTACCTTCTTCAGGTTCATTATCCCACTCGAGGTCAACCATAAAGAATGGCATCTCTAGATCAATTGGTTCTTCATGTTGGAGTGGAGGATCTACCTATAGCGCCTTAGCATCGATCTGTGAGAAGATGGGGTCTAATGAATGGCAGTTGTCGATGGTTGCCAATGTTTATATCCAGTTATTGACATTTCTTTGTGAGTCACCTGCTATGGCATGTTGTTGCAAGGGAGATGATTTGCTTGAGATTGGTTTAATAGCTCTTGTCCCCACATTCACCCTGGCTGCAGTGTTGTCAGTCTATTAGTTCCCCAGTCATGGAGGACTGATTCTTCCTGTAACCAAGGACGTCCCAGTAAGATTTGATAGGATTTTTTGGGGAGATCCAAGATTGTGAATTGAAGGGAAAAGCGAACTCCTGCGATCTTTGTGGACACGCCATTCGCTATCCCCAAGGGTTTAGCTCATGAATCATCGACAAGGCGTATGTTGAAATTAGCCTTTTGCATCGATGGAGACCCCATTCTTCGTAGAGCTCCTTTGATAGGACATTTACACCTGCTCCACCATCCACTATGGCTTGGACTTCATTATATTCCTTGTGGATCAAAGGCACAGTAATGTTGCATATGTCATCTCTCTCACCCATCCGCACAGGGATATCTTCAATGTCGTTCATAGGTGGAGAGGGATTTGCGAGTTCAATCCATCCTTTGAAACTCTCCCAGAGATTGGGACAATTCCATAAGAGGATTTCGATGCGAATTGACACAAGGCAACTCAGGATGCTAGAGAGTGTGGCTCCTTGAAGTTGACGTGGCGATACATTATGCTCTGGAGTCTGTTGTTGGAATAAAGGCTCGAGTACAGTATCAATATTTTGTGGGGCCAAGTCATGGATTGGGTCTTGAGCTTGTTTTTCAGCCTCAAATTGAGCTTGTTCATTTTGTACCCATTGTTGAAGTGCCTAAAAACGAGCCTTCTCCACCTCTGCATTTGGATATGGAGCTTCTTTTATTTGAGGCTCGGGAGTTGATGTGGATGAGCTCGGCTGCTCATTGCTTGGCAGAGGTGGAGGCACTTGTGCTTTCTTTTTAAGAAGCCTCTTTGGTTGGATTGGAATGTAAGGGTCCTTGGTGGTCTCTTTCTGTTGGCGTGTAATTACATTTACAGGTTGTGATTTTACACTTGCTGGTGGACCCAGGTCCACCCCAATGATGCCAATTGGGACGTCAAGCTTAACCTCTGTTTGTTCTGGGACCTTATTTTTCATGGGACAATCCATACAGGCATGTCTTATGCCACAATCTCTATAGAGTGGTTGGAAAGTAGCGGGGCTACCCCGATGAGGGCACTCTGCGATCCGGTGATTTTTGCCACAATCGTAGCACTTGGTTGGTGCTCGAAATGTGTTGGGTCATACTTGATTTGCATAAACTGGTATTAGACCCTCTGCACCTTCTACATAGTACATTGGGTACTCTACTTCATACTCAAATGGCGAGTCTACTTCCTCCGCTTGTAATTGATGTATTGGAACTGCCTGAGGAGCTAGATTTGGTGCTCTTGGGTATGGTCGTGGATTTGGATTCCTAAGTAGTTGTGGGACTTGTGTCCGAACGAGTATAGGATTTAGCTTTGGAGCTAGGGGCACTTGTGCAAGTGCTGGTTTCCTGTACACTGGTATGGGTGCCACTTGGTATTGTTGAGGTCGAGGCGGGTTGTTGCGCATGTTGAAGATGCAACTGTTCTCATCATGGCCACCGACGATGCAAATATGGCACCACAACCTTGGTGGTGGATTTGCTTGTGCAGTGATCCTGGCTCTTAGGACCAGATACTCATTTGCTATAGGATTGGCCATACAGTGTGGACACCAGACATTTTCTCGCTGTGGATATGTCTGAGTTGGCGGCTGAGACAAGTGAAGTTTTTGTTCCATGGCCTGCATCATGTCTTCTTTCAGCTGCATGGTCATGGCCTCTAGGCAATCTTCATTTGATGTTTCGGCTTCATTTGATGTTTCGGCAGTGTCCTTTGATTTATCCTTTATCGAGCGCTTATCTCGTGTATTAGATCTACCGTCATCATTGCTAGTGTCTGAGTCGGTCATGCCATCCTCGATGTCAATGGCTGCCACATGAGCAGCACTGAATGTTTCATAGTTGCTTATCTTTTTCATATCCTTTTGGATTTTCTTTCTTAGACCTGCTATGAACCATGCCGTGAGGTACTTTGCATCTGGGCGTGGGTCACATTTGGCAATTAATCTCTTCATCTTACCCAGGTACGTACGTACATCTTCTCGTCGGCCTTGTTCGAGCTTGTTAAGTTGGAGAGCGGGATCATCTTGTAGCCTCTCCGTTTGAAAGCGTCTTTTAAATTCCGTCTGAAGTAGGTCCCATGTGGTGCGCTCTTCCACTAGAAGGTCTAGGTACCATTCCGACGCTTCATCAATTAAGGCCCCCAAGCCACCTTGGTTTCATGGGATTGATCGCCACTTGCTCGGCATGCGACATCAAAATGCTGGAGGAAGCAGGTTGGATCTCCCCTATCATTATATTTGGGAAGTTCCAGTTTTCCCAAGGGGCGTCTGCCGTGATTGTTATTATTTTGTCGATTAAAGAAATTGTCAGCCTCTGCATCGAGGTTGATATCCCCATCATTGTCATGATGGCGTCTAGCCATGTTGGGTCGTGGAGGAGTTAAAGGGAGTGGTTAAATCTCAGGGGGGGAGTCGAGCTAGAGGATTGGCGGGGGCGGTTGTTGCAACGGAGTTATATGCAGATGTGGCGAGCGTTGGAGTCGAAGGCATTGGCCGGAACGTAGTTGCATGCAGATTGGGCGAGATTTGCCAAGGGTGTCCCTGAGATGACAGGGGGGATGGATAAGAAATGCAATATGAGTGGTTGTGATGAGGAATATATGTAAGAAAACAATACAACGTCTGTGCTCAACAGATAACAGGATCTCGTACACAAGAGAGAAAAGCAGATAGTATGGAGAATCAAAATTTTGATTAATGTAGAACTGATACAACAGATGGTGCTGCCTCCCAGCCGTGCGCTCCTGTAAGAGAAGCTTCGATGGCGTGCTGGAAACAGTAAAGGACGGAGGCTGGATGCTAAGGAATCAGGGTTGCTCTAGCCAGTGATGAAATGGGTTTCACGGGCTTGCTCTTATATAGCCACTAGTCGTAGTCAGTTAGACCCAATTGGGTGACCGACCCAGTCCGCCCAAAACGGTCGACTGGGGGTCGGTCCTGAAATATAGGCCACCGACCACACGATAGAATCGTGGCATAAAATAGAGCAACTCACCTATGGTGTCCGTTCGGTGGCCCAGAGCCAGATTGGTACATGGATTATTACTGAGTCCTCGGAGTATAAGTCATGAAACTGTATACATTTACATGAATGCCATTTGCTTGTGACTTTGGCTAAATCACATTCATGAAAATGCTCATTAATCATAACAACTAAGATCCTTCTAGCAAATAGAAGGGGTGGATTGACGAGTTATGAGGATACAATTTTCAAAGGTTGATTAGTTGTTAGAACCTCCTTTCCTTAATTTGTCTCAACACAAATCAAATATACTTTCTAAGAAGTACAACAAAATTAGTTGGGAATCCTTGGGGTTGTTTCATGAGTTTGTAACCAATTCAAATTAAATGAATTTGGAAGTTCATGGATATGATGGATTTAAACACTATGCAATATCAATATTGGGTTTGACGTTGACATTGAAAATATGACAGGGTGAATAACTAACGTTTCTTTACTAAGAGAGCTTATTGGATTATGAAATTCATAATGAATGAGCCACATGTTATAGCATGGAATTCTATGGACCTATGGTGGGGAATTCTTGTGTTTATATGTTGGTATAGTTATGACATGCTTATTGCTCATATTTGTTTTGGCTCATGGGGCCTAATTAACCTATGTCTGTGCATAGGGCAATTTATTCTAAGCATAGGTTAATCTTTTAAGCCTATGTCTAAGAGGCTTTTATTTTTGGTTTTGAAATTCATATTACATGTGAGGGGGGAGGGGAGAAGGCTACCCATCTCTTCCCCAAAGGTTCAAGAAACCATTATCTTTTATTTCCCAAAAGCGAGCCCTACAAAGTTTCAAGAAACCATTATCTTTTATTTCCCACAAGCGAGCCCTACAAATAAGCAATAGAATAGAGTACTATAGTATACCTATTGGGAACCATATTACTATAAATGGTCCATCTTCCCTCCTCAGATTATAAGCCCCTCTTCTCCCCCCCCTCCCCCCACGCCCCCCCATCTCACGCTCCCTCTTTAATGCCCCCATTATTAATGTCCCTTCCATTATTCCCTCTTCCCCTTAATTGGCATACATCCCCTCCTCCCTTAATCCCTTAGTTTAAACATGCACTTGCCCTCTTCTTTTCTCAACAACTAATAGTCTTCTAATTAACATGAATTTTGATTTTTCATTAGAAGGGGGGAATATCTTTACCACTTTCATAAATTTGAGCAATTTCAATTACATATGGTATGGCTTGTGTTCTAACTTGCATGATATATTATGTGTCCTCTCTAAATCACCCATTTTGAAGTTATTCTCATTTCAAGTTAAGGCTGGTTAACCTAGATTTCTCAATTTCAGCCGAAAAAAATACATTACAAACTGGTTTTTGTGAGAAGATCTCCCGAGAATGATGTGGGTCAAAGGTCATTCCCTACCATGTTTGAGAAAAGAGAGCCTTAACTCTTACTAGTTTGATTACTACCCAATAGGAAATCAGGCTGCAAGGGAAATTTTTTTGGGAGTAAACACGCTGAATTTTATTGCTCAAAGGAAAATATGTACACAAAAGGTAACTCGGGCAGATTGCCCATGGCTTGTGCTAGAGTGGCTCACAAAAAACCCCATGAGAAAGCAACACCCTACAAAACTGAAGCCTCTGGAATTGCTAGTTTGATTGCCCTTTTTCGGGGGGGGGGGGGGGATAAGTGCCAAGAGTGCCCCCATACAGGATGACCAAGATGGAGCGCTGAGGTGCCCATAGGGCTTAAACTCAGGCGAGGCATACGCCCCCCCCCAAGGATCAAACTCAAGTAGCCTCCATGGACATCCATATAGAGTCCTCACGCATGGTAATAGCTCAAAGTCTCAAGCTCAAGTATGAGCCTCGAGGCTATATGTTCCCTAAGTTGGAAAGGTCCCCGGTTCAGTGGAGGATGAATCTCCACCATTTGATCGAGCACCTTTCATAGAGGGAATTTAACCTCCTTATGAATAAGACAAAATCAGCGCACCATTTTGAATAAGACAAAATCAGCCCCCATTTCCACACAGACCAATAAAAACCTTCCAAGTGTCATTTTCCAGCCCCTGTTGTGGGCCCTTCACATGGGGGAAAGGGCCAGGCGAGGACTTTCCCGAGAGAAAAGTCCTAGGAAAATGGTGAGCGGCCGGAGGGGGAAAGGGCCGGGCGAGGACTTTTCTCCCGGGAAAGTCCCCGGAAAACGGCGAGGCACAGTTCTCCAAGGAGGAAAGTCCTCGGAAAATGGCGAGCGCCAGGCCGGGAAAGTCCTTCCCGGGCCCTTTCCTTAAACATCTCCAGGTCTTAAAGTTTGACAACACTGAGGAACAATTCTTTGCCAATCTCCAAAACTAGCAAAGGAAATGGGTACTAGCGTTCAGCTCACTCCTCTCAGTGGAGTTTACTCGGAGGCCCCCCTCTGCTACCTCTTGGACGTGGACGGATTCCGTTTCCTCCTTGACTGCGGATGGGACGATCGTTTCGATGTAGACGTCTTGCAACCCCTTGCCGGGTCTGTTACTCTCTAAGTCTCGCTTGACTTTTGTAAAAGATGATGCATTGTGCGTATCACCATCATGGATTAGGGATTTGAAACTTATGTTCAATCGTGGACCCACACTGCCATCATGGATTGAAAGTGTTATTTTCAATTGATTTTGGAGATTCTCCTTCAGTCCCTACCATGTCCATACCATGTTGCAATTGCTATTCAAAGAAACTCTTATGTACCTGTAGCGTTTTAATCGCCAAGGATAAAGAAACTCTTATGTAGCTCTAGAAACCGTGCTATGCTTGTAATACTTCTGGATGAACAATGTGAGAACTTTGTTTTGCTAACTTATTTTCACCGATTGCATTGCCTGTTTCCCACTTCTACATCTTGCTGCATGTCATTCTATATAAATGAGGGGGTCCTTGAGTTATTATATCTTCATGCTGTTATTTGCGTCTAGTTTTAAGTGCATGTGAACAACTTTACGGCACTCAAGCATTTGTAAGCAGGGAGATTATAGTGTCAGATTTTGCCGTATGTGCAAGCTCCTACAGGAGGAGAACCATGGGGGTTCATCTTAATGAGGGTTTTGAAGGTAGATGCACACGCTCTCACGGGGTGGTGTAGATCTGCCCTTACATGGTTTGACATGGGGACTGTTAAGAAGCTCTGGAAGGGCTGATATATGAGGCACAGAGGGGCTTGACATGCCAGCCTCTGTGGAGGACCAGATTCAGTCACATATCGTGGATGTTTTGAGCCAACAGAGGGCTGGAAGGAGCCGCCCATTGTATGGACTTATACAGGCTGCTATGGGGTCTGATCTGGGTTAAGAGTGACCCAACAGAATTCAGTCATCAGGGCTGACCTGTTCGGCTGTTGGATGCAGTGGTCCGCCCTTGTTTGGGTTGGCCAATTCATAGCCTGGCCGGCCAGTCTGTAATTTAGTGGCAAGGAGGATGGGAAGGTTAGTACTGGTGTGAAAGGTTAAGCCAAAGGACATCGTCATTGGCAAGAATGAGTACTTGTAGATATAGATGAGGTCGAGGAGTAGGAAGTTGAGGCATTTTCCTTGATGATCGACAAAATAGATTCAAAGACCTGAGTAGATCGAGTTCTTTTTGATGATTTGTTCTAGGTCATTGGGAAGGTTCCTAGGTGCATGTGTCACGATCTGTGACGTATTCCTTTCTCTATATCTTAGAGTTATGGATGGTTTGATGAATGGACACTTGTGGAAGGGTATGCCCTTTCGACGGGACACTTCCTATGAGGCACAACCCTTCACAAGAGACATTCTATTGAAGAGACACTCCCATTGTAATGTACCCTCTCATCAAGGGTCACACCCTTCACAAGGGGTACACACCTTTTCATTTCGCCATCACGAGTTGATGTGAATGGACACGACAAAAATCGTGTCTTTTGATGTGCTTGGGCTGTCCCAAAACCAAGGGACGCACCTTTTCCACCATTGGACATACCTTTTGATGAAGAGTTTTGACTCCTCACCCAAGGGACACACCCCATCATGGAAAAAAAAGGACATCTTTTCATGTGGGGACACCCCTTTTTAAAAACAGGGTCACACCCCTTCATAAAAAGGTACACCTATTCCAAGGGTCACACCCCTTAGAATAGGCACACCCTTTGGCACCGAGCGCCAACTTACAAAAGGGTACCTAGAGGACCTAAAAAGGGCAACCAGCCCTACATCCAAGGCCAAACCCTAGACTACCCAAGGCCAAACCCTAGACTACCCAAGGGTTCATTAAATCCACGTTTTAATTTTTTGGCAACTACCAACCAGCAAGGAAAAAGTGCGAAATTCAATCGCGATTTCACGTCAGCCTATTCCGCTCCAAAACAGCTGTACGTGATTTCCACCTTCTCCTTTTCAAGCAGGCTGCACTTTCGTTCAGGCTTCCATCTGGCATACGCTAGATCGTTCTGCAGCAGCCAGTTCTTGTTGGTTCATCGCCATGATTATCTGTGACCAGCAGCCCTTGCTGCCCTTTTGATCTCGAATCAAACTAGCCTGGCCCCTGCTGCTCATCACACCACTTTTAGCCTGTGAACAGCGGCTCTTTGCTGCCCTCTATTTCCGTCTAGCCAGGCCTGGTCCTGCTTCTATTACCCCACAGGTTTCAAGACAGGCCACTTTAATCAGGCCACGGATTTCAACGCAGGAGAAGTGCGCCAGATCTCACGCAATCTGAAAAACGCCTTTGCCAACGTCCATCTGGCTCGAAAGTCTCGCCAAGTACCTATTTCTTGTTCACACATCCACGTGGACTTGCAAGGACAGCAACATGGACCTCCGGACAGTGATCTACAAGCCTTTTCTACGCAACTAATTGGCAGATCTAATCTATGCTAGGTGGATTCTTTCCATTCTATTTCTAAGGATTCTCTTTCATATTGTTATTTGACGCTCATTATCAAATTACAGCAAATGAAAGCCTCCTCCTTAAAGCATGGAAACCCCTGGTAATTCCCGAGTCCCTTCAAGGACACCTCAGGCATCATCTACCACACAATATCACGTTCAGATTGTACAACCAGCCCATTTCAGAGCTTTTGCATCGTGGGTCTTCTGTGTCACATGCCCTTCCAGTGACTTGGACCACATCCTATACCTTCTGCGTGAGGCACCTCAATTACATTACTTCCTTAGCACAGCCCTTAGGCCATTGTTCTAAGTGATCAAATTTTAAACATGAGTGCTACAATTTTTGACTCTCATGAGGGATATGCTATTGACTCTTCCACCCATTGTTATGCTTCTAGAGATGTGAGAAAGTCTTATCGAGATAGATGTGGTTTCTTAGCTAAACATTCTGATAGAGGTTGGCAAAGAGAAGGCGTGTTTGTCCTGGGAAGATGAATTCTAGATGTGAAATTTCCTTGAACACGAGCGATGGGAGCTGAATTCTGATGAGTAGGATGCTGCGAATTGATTGACAAGGACTTGGTCAGGGTAGAAGACTTGCATGGGATGTCGCATTAGGTAGAAGAGCCAAGGTGTGGCACAATTGGCTGGCCATGTTTTTAGGGTTTTGCTTTTTTGGAAATTGCTTTGGGAGCTTTAATTGCCAAAAGCAGTAGCCTTTGCTTTAGTTTTGGATGGCTGAAGGAGAGAGAGCTTTTTTGGAAAGCTATGCTTTCCAAAACAGCAGAAGCTTTTATGGAAAGCTATGCTTTCCAAAACAGCAGAAGCTTTTATAAAAGAAAGCTATTTCGTTTTTAAGCTTTTGGAAGCTTTTTTGGAGCTAAAAGCTTCGGCCAGCAACTTTAAAACCCTCCGTTGTCTAGAGCCCTGCATAGCCTATCTTCATTGCGATTTAGCAGGAAGGGATTCCAGTACAAGTTCTGCAGCGCACAGGCTACTCCATCGCAGCACCACTCCGACTCTTCACGCTTCTCGCACCAGGCATCCTTCTCTCATATTTTGCCATCATTGCTAGCTCCTCTGGCTGAGATTCTCTTGCGATTTGCCATCTCTACCTGTCTCTTCTCAGGACAAGCTCTGTAGCTGTTTCTTCTTCCCAACTAGATCCTTCGTCCCCTGTGCTATCCGTCTCCTCCCCTTCCGTTCCTCTCAGCCATCATCTTCTAGTAGATGATTTCCCTTCCTTGCACACGTGGTGGGCAGAATTGAAGCAGCTTGCAGTTTTAATTTTCGCAAGTATTTGGCAACGGAGAGCCACCATAGCAACAAGACTCCTTTCTTGGATTACTGTTTTGTGGAATTGGAGGACGAAATTACCTTAAAAGTCATTCCACGAAGACCGGAAGCAGTCATTTAGGAGATGGAGAATTTGCAAGAGGAGATTTGGGAGTCTTTTAGATATTATATGACTCCACAGAATCAAAAGTATGTGATTGAAGGCTCACACTCTGATAAGTGTCGAGAATGTGTCTTAAAAGCATTGTGTCAACACCATGTTCTTTATAAGCATAAGAGATCTCGCACTTGATCTCTTGGCATTTCGGACTTTCTTTGTACGCACTCGATTTTGGGCTGAATTCAATATATTGTTTCTTATGCTTGCCATAAGGTTAACTCTTAAGATTTTTGACCCACTTACGTGTGGATGTGATTCTTAGTTTTTTGTTGTTTCTTGCTTATAGACTTGAGAACCTTTTGATTGCCAATTTGGGGGTGTCTTAGATGTCTATGGCTAATTGTTTAATGAGAATCCTTTCATAGGGATCTCAAATCGTAAGGATTTCGACAAGTCCAAAGTTTTGAGAAACATGCTTAGTTTCAAAGATTTGATGGGTATAGACAGATGCTTCGACTAGGATGCTAGTCAGTGAACTTTCTAAGTGCACAGAAGTTGTCTATTCCCGGGACAAAGAGTTGGTCCCTAGTCTCGAATTGTGTTATACTTTTCAAGGGCTTTTTTTAGTTTGTGGTTTTTGGTTGGCCTTTTGCATTTACTATTTATGATAGTCAAGATCCACAAACTAGTGTTGTAGCAATCATAGCACGTGGGTGTGTGGTGTAATATGGTGGTATGGGACGCCATGACCCATCATATGCTGCGGGTTATGCCAGAGTCTTTAGATTTATTTAGGACTCTGCGCCTACAAACACACGACTATCTCTCCCTTTTTTGGAAGATAGGGTACTCATATAGACAGTTATGAGATGCTAGCTTGAATCATAATAATGTCTGTTGAAATATTGGTTCTTGATACTCAAAGCTTCTTTGAGATTGACTGGTCAGATTCGTTTTGAGTTAGAACTCTAGACTACGCTTTTCGAGGTTGAAAAGCAGACATTTGGCTGTTTGGGTCTAGGAGCTCAGATTTGAGTTCACTTTCGATTCAAGGAAGTGTAGATTGGATTAGTTTTGGAAGTGCATATTTATTGAACTTTCCCAATTTGGAAATAAGATTTGATATTTCTCCATTTGGGAAGAGACTACTGTTGTGTCTATACTTCAGTAGAAGATTCTGGGTTTTTTTCCGAGTATATGGTTTCCCAATGGAAAGGATATCAGGATTAAAGCAAGCAAGTTAAATGACAGATATTTTGGGCACAACTCTTTAGGACAAGTGTTGCTTACCTTGGTAATGGTAGCATGTGCCTACCTTAGGTATTGGTAGCATTGTCAGAGTAAAGTTGCCAGTTGTTTCATTTGACAGAGATGTTGCTTTTTGACGAGGACTTCATGCTCATCTAATGTTTCTAAGCAGGTAGATCTCTTGGTAGGATTGTCCTTGAGCCTATTGGTTTCAACTGATAGTGAGCTGTTTCTAGCAAGTTGACTTCTTCTTCTAAGTTTTTATGAGCTCAGGATTGACTCTTTGAGGAAGGGGAGTATGTCATGTGCACGCTAGGGATAGGCAGACAGGTGACGTGTTAGAGTGCTATCCGTGGGAACATGGGTCAGCAAGATAGCTTTTTCGTTTTTCTTGGCGCTTGTGTGCTTCATTCTTCTTTGAGGTTATACAGGACCATAGTTACGCACATCGGCCAGTGAAGGAGCAGAGCTAGGAGCTACTAGTGCAGCTGTTCATGAGGCGGCTTGGGATGCCAAGGGTGAGGTTTGGCTTGCAGGCTGGCAGTCTCTCTAGCTTGGACTTAGTTGGGCTGTCGAGTCTTGATTTAGGAGTAGATGCTCACAGTAGTAGACATTTGACGATGGTGCGATCTCCTCCTAGGGAGAGGCCCTGAGGTGCGGTTCCTTGTAGTGGGTAGGAGAAGATTTGCATTTCGGTATCCCAGACACTGGTTCTGTGGGTGTTTGACCAGGGAGAGCTTATTGCAGAGCAGTGGTGTGGATGGGTAGGAGTGGATTTGCATTTTAGTATCCTAGACACTGGCCACGGAGGTGTTTGACCAATGGAGAGCTTGGGTTGTGTGGATTGGCTATGGATGTCAGACTCCAGGATTGACATCCTGAACGTTTACGCCCCCACCATCACGGCTGGCTTTTTGGCTTATCCTCACCTTCAAACAACTCCATTTGCAATTTTATGCAGGAATTTTGCCTTCATGGAGGACATCCTTACCTCCTGTATCACTTTTGTAATGGCAAGATTTTTTGGAATTGGACGAGGTCCGCTTGTAGGATGTTGTAGTCACCATGATTTGAATTTGCCTTGAGCTCTCAACATTTGAATTTGCCTTTGACTTCTTAACATTTGAATTTTCTTATTGGAGAAAATCAGGAGGTGTTCATCTCTCCTCTGCGTGCACGAGTGCGCTCTCTGTATTCTGCCTTGGTTCGCTCCACTACCTTTGTGCTTCAGTCGGGATACATTTTGATACAACCATGCAAGTTGCTTGAAGGATTGATTGCAGAAGCAAAGCATTGCGTGTTGGGGATGCTCGTGTCGATTTTGTGAATTCTAAGCATGATTCCTAAGTGGTGGCTGATTTCATCCTATGTCATTGCAACCTTAAATGTTCACTGGGGAAATCAATTTTACGATCATAGAAGGTGAAGTCCGAGAAGCGTTAGCCCAATGTGGTTTTTTAAAGCCTAGGTGATTGATAGATGTATCCGGATTTGGTGCGAGATTGCTCGTCCTTATGGATTCTGGACATGCTCTTCTTTTATCCATCATAGCTTGAGGTTTTTGACGTGCTACTTATCATCCACCATGGAGTTGTCATTGGTATGATTAGCTCAACCTAGAATGACTACACCTCTCTCAACTTTTGGCCCTTTGCACTTTTTGATTTTGCTTTTGAGCATCGCTTATGAAGTGTTAACGCCTCTTGTGCCTAATCCTATGTACTCTTCCAAGCAAATGTCACATCTCCACTTTTGATGTCCATCAACGTAACATAATCTCATGCCTTTGCAAGATTTTGACCTCGTTTCTCTGGAGCCATGATTGTTGTCAAGGTAGGAAGAGAATCACACACAATGGTTTAACGATTCTCTAGCATCCATGTTAGAATTTGATGGGGAGAAACAAAGAAAGAAAGAAAGAAAGTTTATTAAAGTCTTCGGAAGACCGATGGGTCTATGAGACTGTGAAAATCCTGATAGAACGAGCTGTGGTAGTGGAGCTACTAAACGAGCGTCCATACCAATGCAAAATGCAAAATGCAAAAAATGCAAAAATGCAGAATGGCAGTACTAAGTCCTAAGTACAACATAGTCATGTCGATGGTCGACTATATATCAATCTCAGCATCATCATCAATATCATCATCATCCCCAGCAATAGCAAGATATCAGGATGGATGAGGCAGTGGAGGCATGAAGTCGGCAATAGAGTGCTGTCGGCTACTCAGAGGTGCGGTCCTGGCACGTCTCCCGGTCGTAGCTCTGCGTCTAACCAGGGCTACTGTGACCCCCGTCGGTCGGGCTCCAACTCTAAACAAGGAGGGGATGTCTCCAAGTGTGATCTGTGTGTCGACCCTCTATCTGAGCTGTCGGGTCACGGGCTCCGGGTCACGGTCATGTCGAGGCCTCGTCTCGTTGGGGTCCATGTGATCTAGCTGAAAGAACTCCGTGATAGAGCTCTGAGAGGGATCAACCGAGGAAGAAGTCTGCTCTTGTCTCCGTGCTCGGAGTATCCTCTCGCAGTGTCTAAGTGCCTCATGAATGAAACCTGCCAAACACCGCTGGTCTGGGTAGGAGAGGAAATGGGCTAAAATCCCATAACTATCTCTGAAGAGGCAGTGGAAACGTCCTCGGATCTCATAGTACACAGGATACCTGAAGATGAAATGCTCCTTTGTCTCAACCTCCTGTATGTCACATAGTGTGCATATGCGCCGCTCCCTGGGTAGTCACTCTGCTCTGCTGCTCTCGATGCGAAGTCTGTGTGAAGAGACCCGAAACTGCCCAAGAGAGATCCTCATCAAGTGGGGTAGGTGAATCTGTGTGTATCCTGGTGGGTCAATGAAACCCTCCGCTGTGATATGTAAGAAGTGATCTCTATAGAAGCTAAGCTTCATTGGGAGTTCACTCGGTTCCAACCAGGTCCGAAAAGTGTGTAGCTGTAGTAGATCCTCACGGATAACCTGGTTGACCTCGTATGATAAGAGGGGAGAGAACGGAGCATCCATGCTATACTGGAAGGGAGGTAGTCTATCCATGTGGAGGTTCAGTCGCTCAAACCATCCCTCTGTACGTGCATACCAGCACCTCTGATCTCCTCCTGCTGCAAGTGCGATAGAAGAGGATAAAGCTATCCATGGTAGCCTGCTACGCCCCGAGGTATAATCCCCATATTCCCTAACTCGGTACAGATATGTGATGACTTGAAATGCATCATCTAGCTGTAAAGGGGGTGACCCAAACTCAATCTGAATGATCTGGTGAGGAACGGATGACTTACCACGAATCATCCGTGATAGCATGAGAACCTGTAGCCGCTCCACACGGGCCCAGTCTGTATCCGACAAGTCTGGACCCCAGCAAGGACTGCCGTACATCCCCGCTGGGCGAGTTAAGGAATCAAAAAGCAACCCCTTGGTGCGTGGATCCTGAAAGTGTGAGCGGAAGCACTGCCTTTCTAGCCTGGCCAATGAGGCATATCCTCTACTCAAGCGTGCCTGCATCGCGGGTCTCATAGTGAAGCTCGGTCCGGATCAAATAACCCCAAGATAAGTGTATGATGAAACTATCTCAACAGATGACCCGGCAAATGTGAACTGCTCCTGACGCATAATGGCTCGAGATGTATTGAAGATCATGACCTTGGTTTTACCCAGGTTGACCTTCAAATCATGAGACTCACAATAGGACTGTAGTGCGTCTAGGTGTCTCTGAAGCCCCTCTGCTGAGGAAGACAAGAGAGCCACGTCATCTGCATAAGCAAAATCTGGATCAGCGTGCCCGCAAGAGAGCCCTGTGTCTGCATCACTGTCTCAAGCTCGTCAATGTAGAGGCCAAACAAGGTAGGCGACAAAGGACACTCTTGTTTGACCCCGATGGTACTCATGATCTCGTCTGTCCACTCGGATCCTACCCGCCCAAATGATCTCCTGGTCATAACCCAAGTCTTGTAGGCGTCGTATGAGACGGGCTCTCGGGACCGTGTCAAATGCCTTGCGAAAATCCACAAAGCAACAATGAACCCTCTGCTTCCGTGACCTCGCCTCCTCGATGATACATGTGAGCGTCAGAATGTGGTCCATGGTTCCATGATCACGCCGGAATCCGGCGTGTCCTGCTGCTCTGATTCTTCGATACTTTGCAAGTCTGCTAACCTCAGAGTCAAGTACTGATGCATAAATCTTGGACATGACATGTCCAATCATAATGATCCTGTAGTTCTCCGGGCTCATGGGATCCCCTGCCTTGTGGATGGGTGAGATAGTGTTAATGGTCCAAGTGTGTGGAAATCCCAAACAAACCGCTTCATTAAAAAGCTTTGCTAAGATCGGGGCTAGGAGGTTAATCCCATATGCAATGAACTCAGTGCATAGTCCCTCATGATCCTTCGCTCGGCCATTATGAAGTTTCATTACAGCATCCTTTACCCCTCCTCTAGTCAAGAGGGTGCAGGATGTGGGACGAGGCATGTGTGAGAGGCTAGGGACTGGCTGATTTGGGATGTCATAAAGTGTGCGTGCATAATCAAACCAGATCTGGGTGTCAGTGAGTGGCGGAGGGGACCGTCTTGGAATCCTATACAGGCCACGACATAGTCTTCTATACAGAGACACATCAAAGTCCAGAGCGCCCTCTCCCAATAGTCAGTAGATATACATGAGAGTATGCCTACAGAGATGAGACGAGGGGTACAGGAGGAGTTCGAGGTTCAGGTGGAGTTGCAGTCCTTTTCAGATCCACACTTCGGGGGATCATTTCACTAGAGCAGAGAGATACACATTCCAGATTTCTTTGGATCCGGATACGACACATGGACAGCCAGGATCTGTTTGTCGCAGTTTGCTACTTCTCCCCGCAGACCTCCCACTTTGCCAAAGTATGAGGTGATGATGAGACATCCCCATTTGCTGCCCTTTATCAGTCCATCGTTGACTTTTCTAGCCGCGGAGAAGTCCTTCTAGTGGGGGACTTCAACGCGAGGACAAGGACCCATCAGGTACCACTTCTTGATTTCAGAGATGATTCCACTCTACTGGCAGATGTTGACCTTGAGGAGGCAGGTATGCTACGGGTTTCGGCTGACAGGCAAGGTCCACTGTCATCCTATGGGCAGGCCCTATTAGACCTAGGCACAATACATGATCTCATTATCTATAATGGTCTTGACAGATGGCCCGCTTCGGGTGGTTTCACATGCTTTCCACATGGGGGAGGCTCCAGTGTTGTTGATTACATCATGGGATCCCCTGTCTTCACATCTCGCATTACTGACTTCACTGTAGCACCTCTCCCCCCAGGGGCTGATCACACATACCTTTTCTTTCGCATCTCCACCTCCCTTTGCACAGCACCTCCCACCCCACTCAGTGCTTACTCCACCTATCACGATATACACTTTGATCGGGATCACTCACCTTCTTACTCTGGCCGTCTGTACATACTTATATTGACTTCATACCCCTTTTAGAGGATCATGCTGCCCTTGTCACCCGCTCACTACACGAGGCTGCCATTCACGCTTTTCCCCACACCACCCGCTCCACCCGCCCACCACCCCCTGGAACCGTACCCTGTAATAGTTGGTACGATGATGAGTGTAAGCCCTTACGCTGTCAACTCAGATTCGAAACCAAAACCAGTCTTCCGAGCGCACCAAAATACGCTACGTGAATACCGTAGACTGGTACGGAGAAAGAAATTAGACTTCGTTCGTCGAAACGAGGAGGAGCTACTGAACATTTTATTTAGTAACAACTCTAAGGACTTTTGGCGGAGATTTCTAGAAGTTCCCTGGTTCTGACCATAAGGTACCATTATAGTTCCAAATGGTGTAGGACAGGGTCTCGGATATCTGAGTCTCATAGGCCCTGCTTCCCTATGTAGGGGAGGGGACAGGTGTCCTACGGGGGCCTGTAAGAAGTCGTCCCTCTCGTACCACTGCCCACTTCCCCTCCTTTCGGGCTTGATCCCGTTGCTGCAGCAAAGAGCGCCTCTCCTCAACCTGTAGAGGTGTGAGGTCCTCATCCATAGAGATCGCTGGCTGATCTCGAAGGACTGACCTGCGTCGTAGAGCTGAAAGTTGTGCCTGAGTGTCATGAAATCGTATGATCAGGGGTTGCTCTCGATTGGGATCTCTCCCCACCCGCCATGCCCTCTCTATCCTGTGCTCAGCCACACCCAGGGTAGTGGTCACGAACGCAGTCGCATCTACCATCGGTGTAGCCTCAGTGCGTGGGATCCCGCGTACTCTGAGGTTGAGAGCCTTACTGGCTCTCTGCTGTTGCTCCATGAGGGTAGCCGAAACGGTGACCCTTGCGGGTTCTCGTTTGGCCACGTCAACCCATCTGGAAGTCTCCTCAATAGCAGATTGCATGCTCGCAATCTGTGCCTCGATCATCGGGTACTCCCTGGGCAGTGTGTATGGCTGTGACCTCCTGCCGGAGCTGCATGATATCCTGTCTGAGTCCCTGAATAAGACCCGCCTGCTCCCGAATGGCCCTAGCCTGCTCCTGTATGATGCGGCTCTGCTCCTGGTTGAAGCGGACCTGCTTCCGTGCGAAGCGAGCCACCTCCATCTCATGCTCACGAAAACTATGTATCTCCGTGAGTAGGGTCTCACAGGCCTCTGGTGTGTCAGTCCACCCATTTCCCTGCTGAAACTGTGGTGACTGTGGCATGAAAGAGTGGGACTGAGTCCGAAAACTGGATGGTGGCTGAGTGAGGAACGGAGATGACAGTGGAATGGATGAGGCAGTCCCAACGGGGTGTGGGAGGGTGGGTTGACTGAGAGGGAGAGGGGAGAGTGAAGTGTAATGCGGCACAGTGTATGACACCTCCGAAGTAGGTGTCATAAGCTGTGCGAGAGCTGTAACAAGAGAAGAGGGAAAGGGAACAACAACCGGCACCATGGGCATGAGTATGTCACTGATCGTAGATGTAGATGGAGCTGAGACTGAAACTAGAGCTGGGCCTGAAGTGGGGACTGAAGTCGAAGTAGAGATAGAGATAGAGGGAGCTGAGGTTGGAGCTGAAAACGAAACTGACACTGTAGCAGGAGTTGAGGTTGAGGTTGAGGTTGAGGTAGAGATAGATGCTGAAGAAGATGAGGCGGGTCCTACCTTTGCCTTGCTGTTTACCCCGAGTCCACTTCGGTTGTAACGTGTGTTCACATCCTCCAAATTCAGTTGTGTCGTTTGCTTTTTTTTGTTGTTGTTGTTATTTTCGTCTTTCTTGGCTTTGTCCCCCATTCTCTTGGGGTGCGGGTGCAGATCTTAGTGTTAATGTTCAGCCGGGAGCGAGAGCACCGGTTCCCCCCCCATAATGGGAGGCACGTTCAGTGCGAGGTGGTGGAGAGGTAGTGCGGAAGCCTGAAGTGGAGAGGCAGCCAAGAGGTGGAGAAGGAGGAGAGGCTAAGATGGCAAGGATTTATTAAAAAAAAAAAAAGGTGGTTGTGGTTCCCTTTTTTTTTTCCCCAAAAAAAAAAGGGAAAAAAAAAAGAAAAAGTGGCGAGGGGAGCAGAGAAGGGGGGGAGGGGGCGGTGGATGAGCGGAAAAGGAGGGAGGGAGGTGGGTGGTGGCTGAGTGAGGGGGTAGCGGGGAGCGAGGGGTGGCTGAGGGGAGCGGTGCGGGTAGCGAGAAGGGGGGCTGAGCGGGAGCGAGGGGCGGGGGGCTGAGCGGGCTGAGGGGAGCGAGGGGTGGCTGAGGGGAGCGAGGGGCTGAGCGGGAGCAAGGAGCGAGAAGGGGGGTGCGGGTAGCTGCAGCAGTGCCCAGGGAGGGCTGAGCGGGGGGGGGGGGTAGCGGAGGGTGGTGGAGGGCTGAGTGGGGGGATAGCAGAGGGTAGCGGGGGGGCTGAGCGAGGGTGGCGGAGGGGTAGTGGGGGGGGGGGGTTAGCGAGGGTAGCGGAGGGCTGAGCGGGGGGCTGAGCGAGGGGTAGCGGGGGGGCTGAGCGAGGGTAGCGGGGGGGGGGTGGTTTAGTAGAGGGTAGCGGAGGGCTGAGCGGGGGGGGTTAGCGAGGGTAGCGGAGGGCTGAGAAAGAGCGAGAGGAGAGGGCTGAGTCTAGGGAGCGGGGTAGAAGCGAAGGGGGAAGGGAGAGATTATTACAGGTCTTTGAAAGACCGAAGGGTCTATGAGACTGATAGAACTTGATACAACAAGCTAAAGGGATGGAGCCACTAAGCGAGCATCAACACCCATGACGAGAAGTTGAGGTTGTAACTTGTAACTGTAATTGTCTCAGCTTCACCTTTTGTTTTTTTTAGGGAGGGGGGATAAAATTGTCACATTGGCGGGAAGGCCACTACCTAACTAACCTTGCTCCACTGAGAGAACAAAACAATTCGATGGGGAGAACTTGATGTTGTAACTTGTAAGTATCATTGTTTCAGCTGTGCGGCGGGGAAATGAAAGGGTCACATTTCCATGGTCCACTAGCCAACTAACATGGCTCTGCGAAGAGAACAAAATAACAAGAAATTAATCATTCAAGCACTCTATTAGAATTATTGATAAATTCTAGGTAGTGACCAATGTAAAGTCAATAAGTGGGTTAGGGACACTTTTCCCTCATTTAGAGGTTTTTTCCCCTAACCATAGTTAGTTCACTAACTATGGTTAGTGAAGGATAAGGTTTGTCACTTAGACAAAACCTTATCCCCCCTTTGTATTGCTTTACTTCATTCTATTGCATATTTCGACGTTCTGCTTTCTGTCTCTTGCTTCCTGCTCTCTCTCCCATTTCTATCATTTGGTATTAGAGCAGCCCATCCTCCTGGCCCAGCTGTCCGTACATCTAGCGGCAGAGTCAAGGTGCAAGTACCTCTATTTTGGAAGCAGATAATCTTTATTAGGCACATTGCATTTTTTGGAACAAAAATTTGGAGCTTCTGTGCATTCTTGGACAAGTATTGTAGGCAGATTGCAGATTTGTCTAGAATTTGGGGCTTTTGGACTTGCATTGCAATTTTTGCAACATTTGGGGCTTTCAGTCAAATTGCCCTTTTCTGGTTGCAATTTCTGCTAAGAAATTGGGGCTTTTGCAATTGGATTGCAATTTTGCAGTGAAAAGTGCATTTTGAGCCATTGTTTGGCTGTGGATTCAAGCAGGTGCATTTTGAGATTGTGGGTGTGCTCACTTGCACACATTGGCAGTAGAATTTGGTTCTTTTGCAAATAAATTGCAAATTGGGGCTTTGAGACAATGTGCCCCTTTTTGAGTTGCAATTTCTTGCAAAAATTTGGGGCTTTTTGCTTTACACCGCAATTTCTTGCATCTTTGGGGCTTCCAAGCAATTTGCCCTCTTTTGGATGCAATTTCCCTGAAGAAATTGGGGCTTTTGGCATTCTGATGCAATTTGGCAGTGTACAAGCATTTTGGGACTGTTGCAGGCAATTTTGAGTGACATTGGAGAGCATTTGCAGGATAATTGAAGTGCATTTTGAGCCTTTGATAGGCTGTGACAGTATTTGTCACTGTGGACAGATTTTTCTTTGCAGATTTCACTTGTGCATTTTACATCCCAGGAAGGGATTTTACTTGGTCAGTTTGCTGTATTTTTTAAGATTATCTGGTGAAATGGCTCAGAACAACCCCAATGAGGTGTTCGAAGTTCTCACACAGGAGGATAAGTTGGATGGCACCAACTACTCCTTGTGGAGTTTCATGGTTCGCAATATCCTACAGCCACTAATGATGATGACCCATATGCTTTCTTGACTTGCAGTTATGATCCTTCAAAGGATGCATGCTCTCTTAGTGTCGATGAGACACTTCATACTTGGTATTTTGACAGTGGTGCTTCAAAGCACATCACTTCCAAGAAGAGTCTGTTTTGTATCTCTGCATCCTCCAACCACCAAAAAGAAGGTGACTTGTGCGAATAATTCTTCTTATTCAGTGTGTGAAGTGGGAGACATTATTCTCATATCCACTGATGGCACATATTTCAGAATTTCAGATGTTCTCTATGTGCTAGGGATAAAGAATAATTTGCTTTCAGTGTCCTCACTCAATAGAGGAGGATTTCAAGTTGTTTTTGATGATGACAAGTGTGCAGTGAGAGACAAAGAGAATGACTATGCTTTGATGTTGTGTGGCACGTTGTATCGGGGTCTTTTTCAGCTTAATCTATATGAAAAAAGATCCAATCTTGCATTATCAGTTAGCACTCCCACTGCTGCGATGCAGAATGCAAAGTTATGGCATGCCAGGTATGGGCACATCAGCTATGGCAGCTTAATGACACTTCAGAGGCATGATATGGTTGATGTATTGCCTCCTTTGGAGTCGCCTCCTCCTCATGCATGTGAAGGTTGCATCCTTGGTAAGATGCATAGACTTCCCTTCAAGAAGGATGGTGCAGTGAAAGCTACATGGAAATTACAGCTTATTCACAGTGATGTCTGCGGTCCCATGAGGACACCTGCTTTTGGGGGTTATCTCTATTTTGTTACATTCATAGATGACTTCACCAACTACACTTGGGTCTATGGTCTCAAGGCAAAATCAGAAGTGTTTATGCATTTCAAACACTTTGTGGCTATGGTTGAGAATGAGACAGGACTCAAGGTGCAGACACTTTGCATAGATCGAGGGGGGGAGTATATGTCTCATGAATTTGAGACATTTTTGAAGGAGAAAGGCATCATGCATCAGCTTACAGTGAGGCTTATACCTCAACAGAATGGCAAAGCTGAGCGAAAGAATCGAACTACCATGGAGATGGATCGATGCATGCTCACAAGTAAGAAGTTGCCTCACAGGTTTTGGCTTGAAGGCCTCATGTGTGCCAACTATATTTTGAATCGGGCTCCTACAAAGGCTTTGAAGACAATCACTCCCTATGAGGCATGGCATGGGAGAAAGCCTTTAGTGGACCATTTTAGAGTTTTTGGTTGTGTTGCATATGCCCACGTGCCTGTGGAGTTTAGACACAAGTTGTTAGATAAGGCACTCAAATGCATTTTTGTGGGATATAGTTCACAAAGCAAAGGCTGTCGTCTCTACAATCCTGCTACACGCAAGATTTTTGTTAGTAGAGATGTTATATTCTCTAAAAATTCAGCACATACACATGCTGAATCTTAGATTCCAACTTCTTCAGATGATGTGTTTGAGGGGATGCTTCCTATAGCATTTGGTTTTCCTGCTGAAACTCAGAATTTACAGCAACCTCCTCCAGATCCACATGTCCGAATTCAGCCACCGGCTGATTTAGTACCACCTCAGGGTGTGGATGAAGCTGTCAGGCAAAAGATTCAAGAGATACACGCAGCCAAAACAGTCCCGAATTGGTTGCTTCAGACTCTTAGGGAGAGTAGGCTTGAGGCTCCATTGGGGGGCTCTTTTAGTTGAGACAGCTTATGCAGGGACTCTTCTTGATGAAGAGGAGGGTGACTCTTTTGAAGAAGCAAAGGATAATGTGCATTGGATGCAAGCCATGCACAATGAGCTGCAGTCCATAGAGAAAAATCAGACTTGGGCTGTTGTGGATTTGCCACCAGGTAAGCATGCCATCGGTACAAAATTGGTTTTCAAGGTCAAACGGAACCCCGATGGGTCCATTGACAGGTACAAAGCAAAGCTGGTTGCCAAAGGATATGCTCAGCAAAAGGGCATTGATTATGAGGAGACATTTGCTCCTACATCGAGAATGACAACCATAAGAACTGTTATTGGCATGGTTGCACATTTGGATTGGAATGTCCATCAGTTGGACATAAAAACAACATTTTTAAATGGAGACTTGTTGGAAGAGGTGTATGTGAAACCACCTCTAGGCTTTGCGGTATCAGATGATGCACGTAAGGTATGCAAGCTGAATAAAGCTTTATATGGGCTGAAACAGGTTCCCCGTGCTTGGTATGCAAAGATAGATGCCTTTCTGTCCAGCAAGGGTTTCAGCAATAGTCTAATGAAAGCACCCTCTACATCAAGAAGGATGAGGGGGAAATCTTGTTCATCATTCTTTATGTAGATGACCTACTGCTCACAGGGCCAAATGGTGATAAAATTGCAAATTTCAAGGCTGAATTGAGAGCCACTTTTGACATGTCAGATTTGGGCATGTTACATTATTATATGGGGATCCAATTCATTCAAGAGAGACGTGGTATCATTATGTCTCAATCCAAGTATGTTAAAAAACTCTTGGACCAGGGAGGCATACGATGCATGATGCAGGAGAATTTGTAGATGCCACACTCTACAGTAAGGCGGTTGGATGCCTCATATATCTGTGCAATACACGGCTTGATCTTCAGTTTGCAGTATCTCAGGTGAGCTGGTATATGCACAGCCCAAAGACAACACATTAGCAGGCTGTAAAACACATCCTCGGTTACTTGCAAGGCACAAAGTCTTATGGCTTGATGTTTCCCAGGGGGGGTGACTTGCAGATGCATGCTTACAGTGATTCAGATTGGGCTGGAGACTATGACACTAGGCAGTCCACAAGTGGTAATTGTTTCTTTTTGGGCAAAGCTTGCATTTCTTGGCTGAGCAAGAAGCAATCTACTGTGGCTACTTCCTCATGTGAAGCTGAGTATAGGGCAGCTTTCACAGCGACAGTTGAATGTATTTGGCTGTGTCGTTTGCTTGCTGATCTTCATCTTTCAATGGAGGGTCCTTCTTCGATTCTCACTGATAGTCAGGTCAGCCCATTTTGTGCATAGATGTCATTTGGGAATCATAGGTCTGGACGGGCTCCTTCCTAGTTGGACATGTGGTAGGAGGAATGTGTGCCACGTGCTCAGGCGTCCCCACTCCCAAGAATACGCTGAGCTCACACTTATATAGGCATAGGGTGTCCTAAGTGTCTCCCTAAGACTTCCCCAATTGTACCAAGGATACATCATGTCCTAACTGTCCTAGACTCACATATCATTTTGACTTTCTCATAGTCAATATGGACAGCATCAACTGAAATGATGTTTCGAAGATTTTAAGTTTCTGTTTCAAAAAATCACATTTGTTCTCTTTTGCAAAGAGCTGCTCTTTTCGAAGTATGGACAACACTATCCGTAGATGGTGTCCGTAAATCAAGATGTCATCGACAAATGCCACAACAAACTTTCAGTTTTTAATCCAGTTTGGGAAATTCCTCTGCTTAGGGTCAAGGCTCCCTGATTGCTAGATCCTGTATTCTAACATGGTATGGTACATGCTTAGATTATCTAACATGGTATCAGAGCTAGGAAGGTGAAGAAGCCTTGGTTATCAAGCTCGTATAAAGCCAAAGTTGCACGAAATGTTTCCATGCAGGAGACGTGGTAGTTTTGAAACGTTTTTGAAACGCCGTTTAAATTAATAGGAAACAGCAGGGGTAGGCTGAGTAAAGTATATTTTGCTCAAAAAAACATGCACCATATAAGCTAGACGTGTGTGCAAGGTGAGCGTGCAAGGTCACCAAGCAATCAAAGATCTCTTGTCAATACCTGCCCTGTTGGCTTTTCTTCTGGCGTATTTGTAGATTAGGTGTTTCCAAAACTTTTCCAAGTTTCGGAAACGCCCCAATTTGGAAACGTTAGGAAACGGGGTTTCCTAACTTTTTTGGACGTTTCCTGCAACTAAGTATAAAGTAGGCATTAGTATTTGACTTTGACAACCAAAAGGGTAATGCGACTTCTAATTAGTCAGGTGTGACAAGAGTCTTAGTGTGCTTTGTGGTGGAATAGAAGGCTCATTGTCCCACCTGAGAGAAAAGGGACATGATACTTGCATAGGATTGAGGAGCTATGCCATGTGGGCACAAGATACTCAATCCACCATGACAGATCTAGGTGAGGAGATATGCCATGTGTTGTAATGTGGTCAGCACGTAAAGCATCTATATGAGCTTACATGGCTGTCTTGGGGCAGTGCCAGACACCTTAGTGTAGAGCTTCATATCTACTTCCAAAATACTGCCTCGCTCTTTCACAGCTGGGTGCTCCCTGGTGGAGTGGAAGTGGCTTTGCATTGAATGATTCCTCAACGGCTAGTGTCCCCATTTCTAAAAGGAGGGCTGGCTACCTACACGTCCCTACGGATTCACAGAACTCTACTATTTGGCCAACCAGCAGGCTGCTGGCCAACCCGTGGCTGGGCCGATAAATGTCCCAGGGCCCACATCTGGGCTTCCTATGATGCCCTCTACTGGCCTGTGTCCACAGCCTACGTGGCCCCTGCCTCTGCAGACTTTGCTAGCCTTTTATGCAAGCTTTGATGCCCATATGGCAGCCCAAAATGCGTACCATATGCTCCTCCATGAGAATAAGCTTTGTTTTAAATTTTGCTTTGCATTGGTAAAAGAGAACTGCGGGGACACCTACAAGGGACTAGGATTAGTCCAAGAACTAGGAATACATGCATTTGGCTAACCTTTAATGGGTTAAAGTGTTGGTGTTTGTTTAATTAATGTGTAGGGGTCAAAGATCTAATGGATTGAGTGTTGTTGGTTCTATCTGAAAGCTTCTTCTTGCCAGATGGTACTGTTCATCGAAGAATCCTAACAGGGAAGCAGTCTCGGTTGATTCTGGAGATTTGGATGAGCCAGCTCTCAACGCAACGCAGTTCAGCTTGTAGTGCGTCTGTTGGAAGGGTAGCTCATTCAACTGTGTTCATGCGATATGATTGGAAGCAATCGCAGGCTGCCAAATCCCATGATTCGTACCAGTAATTAAATCACAACTCAAAAATAAGAAAGAAGCCATACATTGCTCTCAACACCTGAAACATGATCTCCTCAAGATCACCTCATACAACTGCAGTTCTAAAATGTATCAAGAGCTTTTAAAAGGCCCATCAGGTCCTTCTGAAATCGATTCTTCCACTGACTGTTCCTGGTAAACTTGTGAACGCCCAGAGCAAAAGGGCTCCACCAAAACAAGCCGCAAACAAATCCCATCAAGAGAGCAACTCCAGCAAATCAATGTCTCTCTCACAGGCACAAAGAGAGAAGACCAAAACCAGGAATTGTCACCTTCAAACTGAAAAATCGAACAACAAATGAAAGCAACCCATCAAGGTTTCACAGGATCTCAAAGAACCTCTCGAAACTCAGACTTTTGATGAGAAAAGACATTGGGCGAACCCAACAAGAACTCAATGTTCAATTGCCGCTCTATTATGTCCTTTGTTGCTGTTAAGTCTCCACTTCCAAGCATGACATAGGGATCGGGGAGGACTGCCCTTCATTTACTCTCACTTGATAACAACTGCAACCTCCAAAAATGAAGCTCTCAAACCATCTGGCTGTTCAAAGTTTCCATTAGTATTCCAGTTATTTCTGCTCCCCATTCAATTAAAGGGGGGAATGTTGGGAAGAACCCTTTGCAGTTGTATTCTAGTTATTTTTTTATCCCCCCATTCAGTTCAGGGGGGGAATGTTGGAAAGAACCCTCATGGGGAGACCTTTCCCCAATTAAGGCTTGAGAGAGGGGAGCAAACCAATACATGGTGTTCTCACGTGGACATTGTGACTAATCCAATGCATGAGGGTGGTCGTGAACTGATGCATGGCTGCAACATGGAGGTCTATTCCAACCTGGACGACCGATTGTGTGAAGATGGCTTCGGTGATGAAGGAGCTTGTGGCAGTTTGACACTTCTATTTCTACAGGCTCAGTGAATTGAGCTTCCTCTCTTTGTCCTAACTCTCACGGGAGTTGATGTCATCATGTCAATGAGAGTCATCGTCATAGATTAGTCATTCTTCTCCTGTCAATATAGTGAGTTAAGCAGCCGGCCTGCTCATAGGATCTTTAGAGAGTCCTTTGAGTCTGATTTTTTGTATGCCAACAAACCGGGTACGGGTGCGGCAAGTCCTTAAGTCTTCCATTGCATAATATAAGGTCTTACATTTCAATACTCTGTCGCAATTTCTCTTTATGGGCAAAGTATTCAAGAGAGTTGTGAAGGTATAGATAGATTTCTTTCGCATTTTATGTGAGGGGCAGACTGTGTGTGAGACAGATACGAATCCTTCCTCTCAAATCTAACATGCTAAGTCTCAATCTAACACTTGGTATTAAATGAACATGTTATACATCATTAAATTTCAGGTTCTTGGATTACTTTCAATGAGGATACCCTTTGAGATGTGTATTGGTGTTGTAGGACACCAAGGCCAAGTGCTAAGATTTTTGACATGATAATACAGATATGGATTAAGTATAACCTAAAGTAATGCACTTCTAGCAATTAATATGGGCAGTGTGAACCTTTCCCATGTCCTTTAATGCCTAGTATTTTTATATCCTTGTTTCGATTTAAGAATGGTACCAGTCTAGAGTGTTTTATCCTATTTTGTCTCACATGCCTTACAAATGCTAGTTTTATAGTGGTTTATAAAACACTTAAGACAGTGGTTTTTATTGGCTGAAGAAAAAGACACATTTTGAAGTTTTACTTTGTAGCTAATGACAAATGGTATCTATCGTCACTCATTGAGTAGTCTTCGAATCTTCCTCTTGAGCGAGCTTGAAGGGAGCAACACATTTTATGTGTGACGATGTCCTTCTAATGTGGGTTTCTTTGTTTCTGTATTCAGTGTTGCATCAACAGTGGATGCGGTACTGCTTTCTCACCCCGATACTCTCCACCTTGGAGCTTTGCCATATGCTGTCAAAAAGCTTGGTCTGACAGCAACTGTGTATTGCACACTTCCGGTGAACAAAATGGGTCAAATGTACATGTATGACCATTACCTATCAAGAAGGGTATGCAAGAATGTCATCTCAAATAAATCATTATATGATCTCTGTTGACTTGGTTTGGGGGGATATTTTCTGGATGTCAACAAAAACAGCAGCACCTAGCTGATTGGATGGAAATTGCTCACTGCTTTTATCTGTCAGTGGCGAAGATTCTGTGTTTAGGTTTTATCAGTTTGTTTGCTTTTGGCCATCAAACCTATCCATGATGACTTCCCATTTGAACTAACTTTGTTTATAAGCTATTGGGTTTGTGCAGGCAGTATCAAATTTTGATGTGTTTAGTTTAGATGATATAGATGTTGCATTTCAGAGCTCAGTACCAATGACCTACTCTCAGCAGCTTCCTTTAGCAGGTTAGAGCTTTGTTTACCCTTGCTTGTATAAAATTTTCAAAGTTGCTGCCACATTTTTGGAAGAAGTGACTCATGTATTTTGTACTTGTGACTCAGGTAAAGGGGAAGGGATCATCATTACTCCTTATGCAGCAGGGCATTTACTAGGGGGGACCATATGGAAGATCACAAAAGACAGCGAGGACATTATTTATGCCGTTGATTTTAATCATCGCAAAGAAAGGCAAGTGAATGTGCATTAGATCAAGGCTATCTTGGAGTTTTTCTCTTTTTCCTCCCCGCTACATAGGTTTTGCATATAATTTTTTTAAATTGTGTGCTTCATTTTTTCGTGCCTTCTAGACATCTGAACGGTACAGTATTGGAGTCATTTGTTCGACCGGCAGTACTTATCACAGATGCCTATAATGCTCTTAATAATCAACCATTGCGGCGCCAACGTGATCAAGAGTTTGTTGGTAAGTTGTTTTGTCCATCTTGTTGCAAAGAATTGATATTTTTGCACATTCAAGGTAATTCTGGAAATTCTTTATGCTTTTGTCCTCCCAAGGTAAGAAACAATTTAGCTCATTATACGACAGAAGGAAGATTTTGGCTTAAGTGGATCTCTTAGCTTCCAAGCAAGATAATGTTTTTAATCCTTGTCTTAAGTGGATCTTCGTTTTCACACTGTATAGCTGGTCCTTAAGAACCAACACATTTGGGAATGTTGAAGGTTTCTTCTGAATTCTCTTCTGGTGCTGTTGTTGATTGGACACTCACAATGTGCGCTGATCTTTCAAGGACGAGCAATAGTTGACGTGGCATCTCCGTCCTTTGTTTCCCTTTCTTCAAGTGTTGCATCTTTGTCTGAAGGATTTTTCCTATTTGCATGCAATTACCTTTGAGGACCTTTTTTCCATAACTGGTACTTTGTCCAGTTAGGTGCCACGGCTCATTGACAGAAGCTAGGCTTGAGGCAGACATCTTTTCATATCTTTCAGACTAGCATTGTCAGGCTGCTGTACAGCTCGCCATTCCTGTGGTAGAGGAAAGGTTCTACTGAACTTTAGAGGCTTCTGATTAAGGTGGTTGTGGTTCATGAACCTGTTGCAATGCTTTTCAGCCTGAGAAGTCTTGTTGCTGAGGCTCTAAACAAAGAAATTCTTTTTGCTATATCCAGGTTTTTTTTTCCCAGGGTGTCCTCCCAAGGCTACCAAACTTTCATCTTTTCATAGGTTACATCCCGTGGTGGATTTGCATGTATAGGGAAAGTGATGTGATACTTAAGGTAGGCATAAGGTGGCACCAAATTCGCAACACAACGTTGGAAGGAGACACGATCTTTCTTGATTGCAAAGTTGGCATTGCTAATTACTAAGATCCTACTTAGCCTGTGCCAGATCAGCCTTTAAAAACCAAAAGATACTAATGCATGCTCTTTCAGTGAGCTAGCCAATAAAACAATAAGCTCTTAAGTTTAGAAAAATGAGAAAATCTGTTAATACTATTGCATGTGCTTTCTTCTTCTAGCATTTTGAAGCCCAGCTGCCAATTAGTGCTTCATTCAGCTTCATTTTCAGATGAGCACATGCTTACTTCTTCACTTTCTGAAGCAATTATTTAATTGACCCCTCAAAAGATGGGAGTTTCACCTGTGCTTCCAAGTTCCTAACGTAAATGGAAAGGTATGGTTCCTCTCATAGAGGACAATCAACATCACATTCTTCTATTTTAACCTGTCCATGCCAGTTCATTCCTAATTTGATTCTGAAATACATTTAGTGTCTCCATGTCTCAAGCAACACAACTTGGTTCTTCAAAGCAAGAATGTGTTTTGCTGCCAATAGTCCTTCAAGACCTTCCAATTGGCATCGGATATCAATTGCCTCCATATTGCCACATGTGCTACAATAGCTGTGCATTTTCCTCCTTGACTTGATAGCCTTTTAGAAATCTTTCATTTGGTATGAACATGTACTGTATCCTTTTGGGATTGATGTTTCACCTTATGCCACATCATGTTGTGATGCATCCTAGATCTAGGTCTCTTAGGTTCACCTCATTTTAAAAGGCTGTATCCTTTCTATTTGCTCATTCTAGCATTTTGCAGGTTTTCGGGTCAGTTGCGAATTCCTCCCAACTCTTGTGCTCACAGTTCTATGTCTTAGATCTTAATACGGCAATGTTTCAGTTCTGGTGTCCTTGATAACTTTTAAGCTTTTCAATTTTGACTCCTCGCTTGCAATGCCTCATGAAATCTTTTTGACTTTTCTTACAAAGAGAGAACAATGAAAAGGATGGATGGGCTCGTTTTGCATGCCTCAAAATCTGTTGTTCCATCCTGCCTGTAATAGATAGAAACTTATGATTCTAGGGGTGAGAGTCACACTTGTGCATTGCTAGCAACCGAGGCCACCTGAACTCTACTATGCAAGCTATGAGATGGACACAGATTTGAAACATTTTTAGAAGTGATCCCTTTTATACACACTTTGCATGCGTATAGAGTGATAATCTACAGCATGTGGGAGGACCTAGCTTCAAGATACTCTTTGCATATGTGCATGCAAATACCTGTAAGAAACCAAAAGCATTGATGAAACAGAGTTTTTAAATCGGATGTGCAATTGGAAATAATTGAGCTGTCCATGCTTTCATGATGGGCTTGAAGTCTCTTTGAACTCTTGATACCGTCTCTCTCAACTCCTTGTACACAATGCTCATAAGAGGGATGCTGATATGTTGTCCATTCTTACTTAGTCTGTTGGATTTTGAAACTCTTGGAATCCATTATGCTGGATTTTGAAACTCTTGAAATCCATTACTTGAGTAGTGTTTATAGGAACAGTACAGATTTTCAATTGGCTTTGTGTCCTTTTCCCTTCACCACTCTGCCTAGAATGGAAGTTCTAGATATTTTAGTTTTGTTGGAGGCGAGTGTCTATTCCATTAGTTCCAATAGTCGGTGGAAGAGATCTTCCCTTGCTTTGGTAGAGTCTTGCATACTTATGCAACCATTCAAGGAGGATAAAGATTGCTGTACCTAGAATTTGCATGTGCTTGGGATTCTCTGCTTAAAATAATGCGCTTAGCTGCTGTGGCACCTGCTATATTACTCTCCCTGAAAGGTCCCAAGGATGTTTTTACATGAGGCTTACTTTCTTCAAACTTTGCCTCTGTGATATTCTCACTGAAAGCTCCAAGCATATCACATTGATTACAATCTTGAATCCATCCTTCCATGACTTGGTGAGAGTGATATTCAGACAGGAAGTAGAGGAGAAAGCTGCAGTCTGGAGGAAAAGAGCTGAGAGCAAGGAAGCAATAGGTAGGAAGACACCTTTGGAGTGCCGACAGAAACTTAGTACGAAGACTTTGTATAAATGGATGCTCAAGTATGTGTAGGTGTGTGGATTTGTATGTGTGAGAGCATAAGTTTATACTATGAGCGGATGCATGAGAGTTAAACTGGCTCATGATTTGAAGGAGGGGACTGAGGAGACTCGGGGATTGGAGGAAGTGACTTCCTATTAGGTTGGAGGGTAGTAGTGTTAGAAATCGACCAACAGAGGGTATGCACAATGGAAGACTGATAGAATAGCCCAAGAGAGCTCACACAGTGTGTGGGGTGTGGAACCACAAACTGTTAAACTTATGTGCATCAAATAGATGTGCAGACTCATCAATAGACAATGATCCAGCCAGATATAGAAGCGAGTCCCACCAGAGCGTGGTCCTTTGATCTTACCACCACATACTTCTACTATCTGCCGGATATCTCTAGACTTGAGCCCGCGTGCTCCACCTCGAGTGTATGTAGACTCTCTGTCCAGATCTCAGCACCTTACTGCCCTGGTAGACAGCCTAGGTCTCAACCAATGTAGAGATAAGTTTGGAGCACTCCTGATCCTCCTTGACCTCCCTTAGGTCTGCTGCTGCTCCTTACTGCTCCTGGAAGGCACACTTCTGGATGATTATGAGGGCACAAGGCCCTCCCTTTAATAGGCCCAGAAGGCTGGCCAACCAACTGACCCTGCAGGCCCAAAATGGCCAACCTGCTGGTTGGTCAACCTGCACGCTTTGGCCCATTAAATGCGCCCCTTGTTAGAAATGACCCACAGAGGGTGCGCATAGCGGGAGATTGATAGAATGCCCAGGAGCTCACATAGTGGAATCACAAACTTCTTAAACTTACGTGCATAGAATAGATGTGCAAACTCATCAATAGACAATGAACCAGCCAGATAGAGGAACCACCAAAATAATATTTTTCCGTCCAAAAGCTATGGACACAATACAAAAGAGATAGATTCAGAGTCCCACCAATGGTGTGGTCCTCTGATCTTACCACAAGGTACTTCCTCCTATTTGCCAGCTATCTCTAGACTCCAGCTCACGTGCTCCAGCTAGAGCGTCTGTAGACTTTCTGTCCAGAATGATCTTCTCAACCTTGCTGCCCTGTGTGTCAGCCTAGGTAGGCATCGCTCCCAGCTCAGTCTGCAGCTCTTCCTTCTCTTCTGGTCCTCTAGGAATAGGCTCCAAGAGTAGGTCTCCTGCTGCTCCTGACTGCTTGTCTTTTGCTGCTCCAGAAGATATGAAATGTGGACACAAGGCCTGCCTTTTATAGGCCCAAGGGCCTGCCCAAAACACCGACCAGCAGTATCATTCTGGCCGACCCAAACAGGCCGACCAGTCTGGTGGAAAACCGCCCTTAAAGGGCTTTCATTACAAGGGCCCTTGGCCCACAACACTAGTGCTTTGGCCCTCCCTTCAAGGCAAGGGCCCAGCCCTATATAAAGGCAGGTCCCTGCCTACTAGCAGCCTCCTTTGCTGCTCCACCATGCCTCTATGTGGCCGACCTGGTATGCTGGTCTGCCCCGCCCTTCTGCGTCATCTGCCCTGCCAGACAGCCCACCACGCAGGTGCCTCCAGTCTCTGCCCTTGCTGCCACGTGTGCGCCTCTTTTGCAGGCCCATGACCTGCCCTTTTCCGGCGCCTTTTGGTCTGCCATGATGCTCCTCTGTCAGCCTGCTGTGTGCTGCCCACATGGCAGCCTGTTTGCTGCCCATGTGTCAGCCCTTTTGCTGTCCTGACCTTGTGAGGTGCTGCCCATGTGGCCGCCCCCTCTCTGTGTTCTTCCCTCTGGGCATGTCCTGCCCTAGGTCTCCTTCCCCCACGCTCTCCTCATATGGGGGCTTATAGATGGGGAGGTGACCTTTCCAACACCCCTTGGCCCACAAAACTAGGGCTGATGCCCACCTATCTATGCAGGGTCCAGCCCCCCTCTGCCCTGCCATTTTCTAGGCATGGTAGGCTGGCTGCTACCAGTGCTATACCTGGCTGACCAGGCTGCTGGTAACTCCCACCAAGTTGCGCCACATACAGGGCCTGCTCCAGGTTGTTTTCCTGCCCACTCCCACTGCCACGTGGCTCACCATACAAGCGCCTACCTCCTGGGATATCTTCGCCATGCTGCTGCTCAAGATGCGCCTCTTGCCAGGCCAGATTCGGGGGTCGTTGCCCTCGTCATCTTTCCTTCTCAAGGTCGCCATCTCTCTTCTCTCTTTGATTCTTGCCCACATGGTAGCCATGATGCTGCCCATGTGGCCATCTCTCAGATAGCAGGTTCACCCCCCCATGCTCTCCTCATATGGGGGCTTATAGATGGGGAGGTGACCTTTCCAACACCCCCTCTCATCGACACATCTAGGCCCAATGCCAACACGTCAATGATGTTGCTCCAGTAGCTCCCATGATGAAACCCTCTAGCACAATTTGGTGTCGATTCCGGTTCCTGGCTTTTCAACCAGTGGCTCCTACTCCTGCTCCTCCAGGTCCGGTCCTGCACAACTGGTACACAGGTCCATCCATGGTAGCACCCATTGGCACCACCACCTTCAGTCACGTTCCCGCCTTCAAACTCGAGCAATCCAAACGCCACGATCTTTCAGTTGCCCCCCTCATAATGAGTGAACACCCTGGAGCACCATGCTTTGAGGGTCTGTTTCAACCCGTCCTTCCTTTGGCAAGGTCCGCAACAAAGGAAATATCTCGAGAAATGAAATCCCAAGAAAATCTACAGATAACGTGGACCACGAACTCTCAGTCAGCTCTCAAGCAGATACTCTTCTGGCTTCAGTACACCTTGTCCACCACCTTCCAGTAATTTGTGTTCGATATTTGAAGAAGCACTCACACTTCCCCTTTTGCCTTCGAAGAAGGCCCATTCCTTCCAATCGGGCATTACCGGAGACATATGAAGAGCAGATTCTCTCCACAGCATGATATAAAGGCCTAAATTAAGAACATCAAGTACATACCAGATCGTTGTACTGCTTGTGCTTGCTCTGAAAGCAAACCATGCAACTCATCGAGGCACATACCAAAAACCTGTGCAATCCTGTACTATCCTCTTCTGAATCTGAACATGAAACCCTAGGGCACTCCATGGAATCCCCCCTTCGTGTCAGTATCAATAGCCACACACCTAGAAGATTTCAAGCACTCCATGTTGTCCTTCACCTTCACAAAGGTTTTTGACTCCTCATTGGCCCATATCTCAATGTCGTACATCTTGACTGTGGTTTCTAGGTTGGCATATCTTACCTCAGAACACACAGAGATGTCACCAAGAATAGTTCTTCGATTACCACATTAGCTTTGGCTTTTGTGTCACCCTCTGAATATGAGTCGGACGACTCCTTTTTTTAAAAAATCCGCCTTCTTCTTTTTGCAAAGAGATTTCTATTGCAATAAAGACCTTCGGGGGGGCCAGCCCTTATTTCTGGCCCCTAGTGCTGTGCTCTATCTTTCTCTATCTAATGCAATTTGATTCCCAGCCTCATCATTGAGTTTCCTGCTCGCTGTTTGGAGTTTCCAGATTCCAAACGAGTCCCTTCTACAAGTGCAATTCACTCCATAGTGCTGCGAATTGGTTTCCCTTGCCAATCAGAGGCTGCATTTGTTCTTGGTGGGAGCTGTGTTAAGACTTTGTTTAAGGTTTCACCTATGGGAGAGGGTCTTAGCATTAGAGTCCTTGTCAGATTTATACTTTCTGTACCTCCATTCACACTAGTTCACTATGTTGAATACGAGACGAATTGCAGTGGTTATACCTGTTTTAATAATGTTTCTTACAGATAAATTGTTCTTCGAGTGTTGAAGGCTGTCTTTGAACAGTTTGGAAACACATTTTGTGTGCCTATGATAAGCAGTTAATGCTGTCTGTGATAGTTTTGCTTTTGGAAGCTTTTGAGAGTAGTTTCAGTCAGTAAAGGTCTCTATTGAAAAAGAGTTGTTTATGAAGCATGTGAAACAAGGTGTGTACAACAGTTGTGGGTGGTTGAAAAACCTTCTGGTGCATGTCAGTTTGAATGATCTTTATTTGCTTGCTGCAAATACTGCTTTTCTAAGCAATGAATAGGAATTATTGAGGATTTGACGTCCTGGATAATTTGTAGATGCTATCATGAAAGTGTTGCGGGCAGATGGGAATGTTCTCCTTCCTGTTGAGACAGCAGGACGAGTTCTTGAGCTTGTTTTATATTTAGAGCAGGTAAATATCCAACCTTCATAGGTAATTGCCCATATATATAGTACTGGCCAGGTTTGAAATGTGATCAGGTTAATTCAGGGCAGTGGTTAAGCTTATCTTGACAAGTTTTAATACTGAATGATGCTTTTGGCTGTGCAGTACTGGTCCTTGCAGCGCTTCACTTATCCAATTGTGGTCCTGACTTATGTTTCGATTAGTACCATAGAGTTCGCCAAAAGCTTATTGGAGTGGATGAGTGATGCAATAGCCAAATCATTTGAACATAATCGAGATAATGCTTTCCAGTTAAAGTACGTCTTGTTTTTTTCTACATCATCTCCCTTGGTTGTTGGATTTACAAAAAGAAAATGGTTGAATGTATGGTTACTGTAATTAGTGTTTGATATTACATGCCTTTAAATTAAAGGAAAACTTTACATAATCAACATCCATATATACTGTGTTAGGATCAAGTGAGAAGGTTTTTTGTTGCTGTCCAGAACTATTCATGAGTTTCTCTCTTATCACGGTCGACTGTCCTTGTCCACCTCTGGAGTGAGGTGGTTCTTGGTTACATACCATGGTCTTTTTAGCTCTCTCTTCACATGCACAGAACATACTTGCAAGTGGGTGCCTATGTAGGATGTGTGTGCGCGCGCGCGCGCACACACACACACACATCCACACACACTTTCTTGTGTGAAAGAACATTAAGAAGAATGTACATTCATAGCTGTCCCAAAGTGAGACAGGTACTACTCATAAACTAGAAGATGATGATGAAAAAAGATACATTCGCACACACACACACGCACACACACACACACACGCACGCAGTTTTTAATATGGCCATTTTCCGAATGTTGTGATATGCAGATCTTTTCACTTATGCTCAACACGGAAAGAGCTGGATGCTCTGCCCGAAGGTCCAAAGGTGAATGCTCACTTGCTGCTTTTATGGCCCACTCTCCTTGGTTTTGAATGCTGTATTCTAGCTTTACTGTTTGTGGATAAAGAATAAAAACAATGTGCAGATTTGTGGAATAGAGTTCATTCATTTGCAATGTTCCAGCACAGGGGCTCGTAATGTTCTAACTCTTAACTCGTTTAACTATGCTTCAGTATGTATGAAATAAGCAGAACTGTACCAAGATCATGTAAATGCAGAATTACAGTGTGTAAGTTGGCGTTGAATTTTTGAAGAGAAGATTGCAAATGTATATATGCTCTCACTTGATCTGTCTATACATAATGTAATCGCAGAATTACAGTGTGTAAATTGGCGTTGAATTTTTGAAGAGAAGATTGCAAATGTATATATGCTCTCGCTTGATCTGTCTATACATACGGGCATCAAAGCTCAGCCATCCTACTTGCTGCAGGGAACACACCTATCTTTTAATGCCCAGTCTACTTCACTGACCGATGCAACCCCTTGATAAATAGTTTTTCAATTAGAACTGACTGTAAATGGCTAAGACATGTAGCGAGAAGAGGGCATAGGAAACCGAAGCTCATCTGAAGTAGCAGTAACAGTACCAGAAATTGCAGAAGCCTTTACTCAGATTGAGCTTGACTGTGAGCCCATAAATTGTATCCCTAGATTGTTTGGTACTCTCTAAATTTGAAATCATCTTCGGATATCTGGCAATCTGGTTTGAAGGTGGCTACTGTCTCAGACATTTACTCCTCTCCTTTGCAAAGGCACTCTTAAAGCATAGATCTTGTGAAAGATAATTTTTTTGATCCCTTGTTTCAGACAATATTACTAGGAATTCTATCTTGGTCACTCTTAAGATCTGTATTTCTGAATCCTCTGTAGCCTCTGATAAGCTCTTTTGACTGTGTCAGGCTGTTTAGCTGTTGCTTTTCTACATGCTTGTGCGCTCTGTAATGCCACGGGTTCTTGCTTTGTTTCCCAGCACTTGGAGCTCCTTTTTTGATAGAATTCTATGATGTTCTTGTTTTGGGGATTCTTTAATGGTATCCTTGTCTTTTTACGAGGCCTTGGAGTTGAAAAGGCTGAATTTTCTTTGGGCCTTCTTTTAATACTAAACTAGCAACTTGAGGGACCATGGTAATTGGCCCCTTTCTTTGCACTGTATAACATGTTGATTAGGAGCTAGTAAGTGGCAAAAATAGGATTCAATGGTTAAGCCCCGCCTTCGTATGGCACCTGTGTATAGAGCCATTATAAGTTCTACTGCATGTGGTGATTATTTTTGATCTGCCTTTTGGCTATGTGTTTCTTGATCCAGTTTGTTGAGAACTGCTGGATTGAGACAGAACTAGGATTTTGTGGTAGCAAATTTCTGTGTTACATTTTGGAGGTGAACTTACTATTATATGAAAACTGCTCAGTTTGTTTGGAGATAAATACCCTGGCCATCTTATTGGCAGCACGTTTCATCTTGTGACATTACTATCCATTTTGAGTCTGCTGATATTGTGATATTTCTTTCTGTAATCAGCTGCGTGTTTCCTGTGTCTTTGGATGCAGAGAATGTGGGATACTTTTTGTTTAGTCTTCTTTTTTAGTGCTGGCCTTCATAAATACATCCCCTGTCACCTCTCTAGCCGTACCAAATCTCAGGTGGAAGAACTTTCTATAAATTCATGCTCATTTATGGATTATAAAACATGCAATAGGGACGGTGCATGACCAAAATCTGTCATTCTCGGCAGCTAAAAAATTGTCAGTTTTGGTAGGAGGCTTGGTGTTCGACAAATTAGCTTGGAAAGCCATGCTGGCCATGTGAGGAATTTACATGGCTACTTCTACATGCAATGGAGAAATGGAGAGGAGATTGCACATGGCTGAAGAGCAAAGCGGAAACGAATTGCACACATTTGAAAATACGAAGAAAGTGAGGAGATTAAATTGTACGGTGCTCATTTTTTTATTGACACATAAGAGAGAGGACCCTAAATATCTCACGTCATATTCCAAATCAGATGCCTCGACCTAGATCTGTGGGACCCTGAACATTGGTAACACAAGTATTGGTCCTGTCAACCAAAGTTACCTAGTGTTTGACAACCAAATGTAATGAGAATGATTACAACCAATGTGGGCAATATCCCAACATTCCACCTCTTAATGCAAAATGGTTTGATGACATTCAGACTCGAAGTGAGTGAGATACTTCATACTCCAGCCTTATACTTCATACTCGAGCTTAGACCATTTAATTCTTAGAGGCATGATATGCATGATCAATCCTCGTTGTTGTGGATACCAAGGAGGTATCTACAAAGAAAGAGCGAACTCTTTCGGTAGCGGTTTGGTGAAGATATCCACTGGGTTATCCTTTGTAGAACAATAGTTGATTTTAATCTGTCCATTGACCTAGATCTGTGGGACCCTGAACATTGGTAACACAAGTATTGGTCCCTGCAACCAAAGTGGCCTAGTGTTTGACAGCCAAATATAATGAAAATGATTACAACCAATGCGGGCAATATCCCAACATCTCTTTATGCAAAATGGTTTGATGACATTCAGACTCGAAGTGAGTGAGATACTTCATATTCAGCCTTATAGTACTTCATACTCGAGGCTTAGAGCCATGATGCATGATCAATCCTCGTTGTTGTGGATATCAAGGAGGTATCTACAAAGAAAGAAGGAACTATTTCGGTTGTGGTTTGGTGAAGATATCCACTGGGTTATCCTTTGTAGAACAATAGTTCATTTGAATCTGTCCATCCTCCACTCTCTCTTTGATGAAGTGATACTTGATATCAATGTGTTTTGTTCTAGCATGTCTTGCCCAAAGCAAGGCAAGATTGATTATCCCAAGTAATGGGAACTGAAGCTTGCTCTATCATGCCAAGATCACTAACCAACCTTTGAAGCCAAATTGTTTCACACATATGCAATGGGATAAACAGAGTTGTACCATTCTCTCTTCTACATTATGTGCTTGGAAGCATCGCTATTCAGATTATAAATACGATCTACCTTAGATACCAATAGATGGAGTGTGTATCTCTAGATCAATAGTTCATCAATGCTGACATTGTTATTGAGCTTGGTCTCTCGGATCTCCTTACTGTCTTTCATCAGTTGACTTCTTCTTGCACTTGTTGCTGCAGTAGAAGTGATGATCTTCTTGTTGGAGGCCTTTAAGGTCCAACTTTTTGGCCATCCTTCCTTTCGTAGCATTTGGCTTTTCTTACTCCACCTACCACGATATACGCTTTGATCGGGATCACTCACCTTCTTACTCTGGCCGTCTGTACATACTTCTCGCTATTGACTTCATACCCCTTTTAGAGGATCGTGCTGCCCTTGTCACCCACTCACTACACGAGGCTGCCATTCACGCTTTTCCCCACACCACCCGCTCCACCCGCCCACCACCCCCTGGAACCGTACCCTGTAATAGTTGGTATGATGATGAGTGTAAGGCCTTACGCCGTCAACTCAGATTCGAAACCAAAAACAGTCTTCCGAGCGCACCAGATACGCTACGTGAATACCGTAGACTAGTACGGAGGAAGAAACTAGACTTCGTTCGTCGAAACGAGGAGGAGCTACTGAACATTTTGTTTAGTAACAACTCTAAGGACTTCTGGCGGAGATTTCTAGAAGGACGGTCCCCTCCGTCACTCACTGACACCCAGATCTGGTTTGATTATGCACGCACACTTTATGACATCCCAAATCAGCCAGTCCCTAGCCTCTCACACATGCCTCGTCCCACATCCTGCACCCTCTTGACTAGAGGAGGGGTAAAGGATGCTGTAATGAAACTTCATAATGGCCGAGCGAAGGATCATGAGGGACTATGCACTGAGTTCATTGCATATGGGATTAACCTCCTAGTCCCGATCTTAGCAAAGCTTTTTAATGAAGCGGTTTGTTTGGGATTTCCACACACTTGGACCATTACCACTATCTCACCCATCCACAAGGCAGGGGATCCCATGAGCCTGGAGAACTACAGGACCATTATGATTGGACATGTCATGTCCAAGATTTATGCATCAGTACTTGACTCCAAGGTTAGCAGACTTGCAGAGTGTCGAGGACTCAGAGCAGCAGGACAGGCCGGATTCCGGCGTGATCATGGAACCATGGACCACATTCTGACGCTCAGATGTATCATCGAGGAGGCGAGGTCACGGAAGCAGAGGGTTCATTGTTGCTTTGTGGATTTTCGCAAGGCATTTGACACGGTCCCGAGAGCCCGTCTCATACGACGCCTACAAGACTTGGGTTATGACCAGGAGATCATTTGGGCTGTCATGGCACTTTACGAGAGAGTTTCTGGCAGAGTTCGGGTAGGATCCAGGTGGACAGACAAGATCATGAGCACCATCAGGGTCAAACAAGAGTGTCCTTTGTCGCCTACCTTGTTTGGCCTCTACATTGACGAGCTTGAGATAGTGATGCAGACACAGGGCTCGCTTGCGGGCACGTTGATTGAGATTTTGCTCTATGCAGATGACATGGCTCTCTTGTCTTCCTCAGCAGAGGGGCTTCAGAGACACCTAGATGCACTGTAGTCCTTTTGTGAGTCTCATGATTTGAAGATCAACATGGGTAAAACCAAGGTCATGATCTTCAATACATCTCGAACCCTTATGCGTCAGGAGCAGTTCACATTTGCAGGGTCATCTGTTGAGATAGTTTCATCATACACTGTTGAGATAGCCATTATGCGTCAGGAGCAGTTCACATTTGCGAGATCTGGGTGGACAGACGAGATCATGAGTACCGTCGGGGTCAAACAATGTTGTCCTTTGTCGCCTACCTTGTTTGGCCTCTACATTGACGAGCTTGAGATAGTGATGCAGACACAGGGGGGTGGAGATTGCTCTCTTGCAGGCACGCTGATCCAGATTTTGCTCTATGCAGTTGACGTGGCTCTCGTCTTTCTTAGCAGAGGGGCTTCAGAGACACCTAGACGCACTACAGTCCTTTTGTGAGTCTCATGATTTGAAGGTCAACCTGGGTGAAACCAAGGTCATGATCTTCAATACATCTCGAGCCAAGCAGTTCACATTTGCGGGGTCATCTGTTGAGATAGTTTCATCATACACTTATCTTGGGGTTATCTTCTCCGGACCTAGCTTCACTATGAGACCGGCGATGCAGGCACGCTTGAGTAGAGGGTATGCCTCATTGGCCAGGCTAGAGAGGCAGTGCTTCCGCTCACACTTTCAGGATCCACGCACCAAGGGGTTGCTTTTTGACTCCTTGGCTCGCCCAGCGGGGATGTACGGCAGCCCTTGTTGGGGGCCAGACTTGTCGGATACAGAAGGGCCCGTGTGGAGCGGCTACAGGTTCTCATGCTATCACGGATGATTCGTGGTAAGTCATCCGTTCCTCACCAGATCATTCAGGTTGAGTTTGGGTCACCCCCTTTACAGCTAGATGCTGCATTTCAGGTCATCACGTATCTGTACCGAGTTAGGGAATATGGGGATTATACCTCGGGGTGTAGCAGGCTACCATGGATAGCTCTATCCTCTTCTATGGCACTTGCAGCAGGAGGAGATCAGAGGTGCTGGTATGCACGTTCAGAGAGATGGTTTGAGCGACTGGGGCTCCACATGGATAGACTACCTCTCTTCCAATATAGCATGGATGCTCCGTTCTCTCCCCTCTTATCACACGAGGTCAACCAGGTTATCCGTGATAATCTACTACAGCTACACACTTTTCGGATCTTGTTGGAACTGAGTGAACTCCCAGTGAAGCTTAGCTTCTAAAGAGATCACTTCTTACATATCACCGCGGAGGGTTTTATTGACCCACCAGGATACACACAGATTCACCTACCCCACTCGATGAGGATCTCTCTTGGGCAGTTCCGGGTCTCTTCACATAGACTTCACATCGAGAGCGGCAAAGCAGAGCGACTACTCAGGGAGCGGCGCATATGCACACTATGTGACATACAGGAGGTTGAGACAGAGGAGCATTTCATCTTCAGGTGTCCTCTGTACTATGAGATCCGAGGACGTTTCCATTGCCTCTTCAAAGATAGTTATGGGATTTTAGCCCATTTCCTCTCCTACCCAGACCAGCGGTGTTTGGCAGGTTTCATTCATGAGGCACTTAGACATTGCGAGAGGATACTCCGAGCACGGAGACATGAGCAAACTTCTTCCTCGGTTGATCCCTCTCAGAGCTCTATCACGGAGTTCTTTCAGCTAGATCACATGGATCCCAACGAGACGAGGCCTCGACATGACCGTGACCCGACAACTCTGACAGAGGGTGGACACACAGATCACATTTGGAGACATCCCCTCCTTGTTTGGAGTTGGAGCCCGACCGACGGGGGTCACATTGGCCCTGGTTAGACGCAGAGCTACGACCAGGAGATGTGCCAGGACCGCACCTTTGAGTGGCCGATAGCACTCAAAGGTAGAGCCCAACCGACGGGGGTCACATTGGCCCTGGTTAGACGCAGAGCTACGACCAGGAGATGTGCCAGGACCGCACCTTTGAGTGGCCGATGATGATGTTGAGATTGATATAAAGTCGACCATCGACATGACTATGTTGTACTTAGGACTTAGTACTGCCATTCTGCATTTTTTGCATTTTTTTCATTTTGCATTTTGCATTGGTATGGACGCTCGTTTAGTAGCTCCACTACCACAGCTCGTTGTATCAGGATTTTCACAGTCTCATAGACCCATCGGTCTTCCGAAGACTTTAATAAACTTTCTTTCTTTCTTTCTTTCTTTCTTTGCTTGGGCATTTACTCTTTGCATGGTACTCTGTTTTGCTGAAGTGGAAGCATATTCACCTTCTTGGTGGAGGACTCAAAAAATACACCCTAATTCTTTGAGTAGCATCTGGTTTCCCTTGCCTTGCTCTTTGCTTGGGCATTGATCACCTTGTCATTCTCGTACATCTTCATCTACAGTTCTTCTTCCAGGATCATGCCTCCAAGTTCCTCAGACTTGATTTTGTCCCTCATCTATTCAGTATTAAGTGCGTGACAAATCCTTGGTAATTGCAGGGAATCTTGCTAAATACAAGCTTTGCCAAAGATTTATTGTCAATGTGTTCCCCTATGGATGCTTATCGATCTGATTTTACCTTGATTTTTGTGTAAAGCTCCCCGCTTCATGGATATCTTATGAGAGAACATCTACTTTTGGACCTGGCCACATATCCTCTGGAAGCCAAACAACCTCTGCCCACTCCTCATCACTCACATACATCACTAAAGTCCAACAATTACCATGGACCACTGACAGCAAAATTTCAACATTGAATCCCTCAAATGACAGACCACAAATCCCCGGCCCAAACTACAGTGATATAATCAGATCCCTCTTGACTGTAACAGTAAAAAGTATTTAAGGCCAGGACCCAATGGGATCAGATTCCAGAATAGTGTGTGTAGCTTATAGATGGAGCTATATCCCAGCAACTAGAGCATGTATCACAACTCCAGGACTCTAACAGACTCATGCAATCAAACTGAGGCAAGACTCTGACATACACAATATCACATCTTCAATATGCAACACATAAGGACTTTTATGTATCCCATGACAAGGTTACTTTCGAGCAGTCCCGGTTTGGTCCTCAAGTTGCCAACTGCCTTCATTGATAAATCATGGAACTCCAGCCCTTTCAAAAACAACTGCTGGGAAAAGCCCACACTAGAAGCACCATCAACTACCAAGTATTTCATACAGGCCTCTCCTATGAAACCATACTGCAATCGGCTGTCTTCTAGATGTGCATATCCTGTATGCAGTTGACTCACTGGAATTCCTCTCAGTCTACATACAACCAACCATGGTTTATTCTTGCAGTCTACTCGCAATCTATTCACTGCCCTGTATATTCACAAAGGACCCACAGCTGGTTTGCGTGCGACTATCAAATCTTCACGTCCATCCTCTTGCACAACCCAAAGCGAGACATATACAAACAACTCCGTTCTTGTTCCTTCAAACGCAGCCACAACAATCATGCATTTTTACCAAGAGCCAGCCAAACACCTCGGCTTGCTACAACCATCATCCAACGATCTCCCCTTCAGGAAAATCTTAGGGCCGCCCTCAAAGTCGCCAACTCATGTACCCCCCACAATTCCGCCACTCGTCTCCTTCACGTGAAGATCATTGCTTCATGGCTTCTCTCCTTTCACGGAGCACCCAGAGCCCACAACCTCATGTTGCCCACAGTCCTCCAGCCTTCAATTATGGTAACTCCTTGCAACCTCTCTTGCTTCAGCTCACGCTGTCTTCGTCCAAGGTACTCCAGCCTCTACACATGATTATTGTTCCTGTGCTCTCGCTTAGCACCCTTTGTCATCACCCCCGGCCTAGAAGCTCCTTAGACAGGCCACAGCTTCACGGAGCACCGAGCGCTCATCTACTTCACACCCGCAAATTACCCGACATCTCCACTATTCAGGAGCCTCCGTCCAATCAGAAGCGACGCCCAACCACGCCTCTCTGTTGCTCACATAGCACCCAAGTCGCCAATGGCCATGGTAGTCCAGCCTCCTATAGAAGAAATACAACCACCTAGATCAACAAGCTCAGTAGAGGACAGCCAGCACCGCAGTAGTCCAGCCTATGGAGCACCCAGGGCATATCACTTCCAAACCTGCATAGTCGGGATTTTTTCAAGTAGCTCTCGTATCTGCAGACCTGTATAGGAGCGATGCCTCAGCCAATCTCTAAAAGACTTCTGTAAGCGCCAACTATAACCACAGAGTTCATCATCACGGAGCACCTGGAATCCATCTGTGCCAAGCATGCAGTCGAAAATTCACACCTGTCAGTCACGAAGCTCATACTCACCACTGTAGCTTTCCTTGCTCACAAAACTCTCTTGGTTCACACGACAAACCGAAACGTCAACTTTAGAAACCCGTCACCCGTATTGGCTTTCACGCGATGGTCGTTCAACCTCCTGCTCACACACAACCTCCCCTCCACTATGAGCCTCTCCCCTCCATCTGGTCGTTCCCCTCAACTCTTCAAGAAGCCTTCACGTCCATTGCAACGTAGGATCCTTCTAGAAAACTCCCATCAGCTCCAAGCCGCCATCTTCACGTAGCTCAAGCTTGCAATCTAGAAGCTCCCCTTCATCCTCACGTAGCCACAATTACATGCATACTTTCTTGATTCCAGCCACGTCGTCTTATTTAGCCACCTTATGCTTGCCTTTTAACCACTCTCCAAGCTTTCCCACAAAACTTAGACCAAGGCTTTTAATGCATCACACTTAGACTTTGTGCACACTAATGCATGCCACAAGCACTTAGCATCTAATTGCCCACCGACTAACCACATATAATGAATTAATCCCAACACGCTGGATACAAGGCATCCATGACAAAAAATGCCCATGCTTTCATGCACATATGGCTCGGGACAACCATGAAAACATTTGTCATCCCACACAATAACACAGTGGATACCATGCTCTGGGATGTCTGGTGCACCCACACTGCCATCATCATTTCCCAGGAGTCCTTGCAAAAGCATTTACAATCTCAAAAAACATTTACATCAGTATAGAGTTTTTTTATGAGAGTGTCCATAACTCAAAACTACCACCCACTAGCTATGTGCCTACCCACCAGCATGCAACAAGTGGAAAAGTTATTTACAATTTTATCCACATATCTCTAGCAAAACCTTTCTTTTGCTGTGACATTCATGTCCAGCAGTGAGTTGAAAAGAGATGTAATATCCAGATTCTCTTCTTCTTCACTCTGCATTGACTTTCACCGCTTTAGCCACAGCTCATTATCTTCACGATCTTCCACTTTCAGTGCTACCATCAACCGTGCAATGTACTACTTCAAACGGATACCGTTACTCTCTTCTTAGGTCTTTTGCCATCTAAATCAGTCAGTTGATAAGTACTATTTTTAAATTTCATCTCCACTCTGTATGGACCTTCCCACTTGTCTGAAAAGCAGTATGAATGTACTATCTAGTTTGCTATTGTATCTGAGGACCAAGTCTCCATCTTCGATTTTCTTTTTTTTAATTTTTGCATTCTCCAACTCTTGCCTTCGCTTTTGCACCCTGGCATAATGCTCAAAAGCCAAACCCTTGTCTAACTGCATCACCTGCAGTGCCAATAATCTCTCCCTGTAACTATCTACAGGGTCATATCCTTCTTTAACCAAGAATTTTAACGCTAGTATTTCCACATCTAGTGGCAGTATTGCTTTTTTCCATACACCAAATAAAATGTAGAAAATTGAGTATTGTGCTTTATTGCTACCTTGTATGGCCACAAAACACGATTCATCTCCAAATCCCAGTTTTTGATGTGACTTCCTGTCATCTTAGTCATCATTATTTGAAATCTCCATTGAAATTTTCATTCAAGCCATTACACTGAGGGTAATATGGGGTGCTGTACTTATTATTAATATTCAGCTTACTGCACAAATGATCTGTCACTTCTCCTGTGAATCTAGGACCATTATCTGATAGTAACTCCAGGGGAATCCCGAATCTGCAGCATATGTGCTCATAAACAAAATCAGCAACCCCTTTGCTGTCCACTCTCTTTACTGCCTTCACCTCCGCACATTTTGATAAGTACTCCACTGCAGTAAGCATATATCACTTCCCTCTGGTAGTTCTGGTAGAGGACCGACTTCATCTATCCCCCATCTCTAAAAAATATCATAAACCAGCATTATATTTCTCGGCTCCATTTAAGAATTCTTCTTCCCATGCTCTGGCATTCATGGCATGATCTACACTAGTGCTGCACATCCTTTTGTATTGAAGGCCACACATAACCCTATAGAAGTATCTTCTGCAGTGTAATCTTAAAAGCATAGTGTCCTCCACAAGGTCCTTCATGACTGGATGATAGTATATAATATATCTCCTCCCTCCACGGCACTCTCCTCAAAACCTGATCAACTCCTCTCATGTAAAGCTCATCATCAATCGTCATATACTATTTGCACTTCCGTATGAAGTGATCCTTCTGACTCTTCTTAAGCTCCTGAGGCAAATGTCCTGTAAGTAAGAAATCCACTACCTGAGCCAAGTATTCTCTGTTTTTTGTATAGTGGATTTTCAAGCTTTGCTATCACTGGATCTTGATCACTCATTTACTGAGCCAATTCATGTGCCATTTGATTATCCTCCCTTCGCACATGCTGGATATTCCATGCTGTAAACTGATGCAGCAGCCTTCTAACTTTGGCTAGATATCCTCTCAACTTCGGGTTTCTTGCTTTTCAACTTCCCAGGACTTGCTTCACCACTAATAGAGAATCTCCCTTAATCATTAACTTCTGAATTTTCAGCTTTAGAACCACCTGTAACCCTTCATATAATGCTACATACTCTTCCTCATTATTGCTTCCAGCTTCCAGATGTACTCCCTCCTTCTGAATCAACTTGCCCTCTGAATCACTAATCAAATAGCCTCCTTTAGCCTAATGTAAACTCTTCTTGTATGAGCCATTAAAATGCAAGATAGATGCTCTTGGAATGATAGCATGTTCCTCTTTATCTGTTCTCTTCTCTACTTCTTTCACCAAAATGGGACCTTCTTTGTATGTTAACAGATTCGCCAGTGCTGCTCTGGAAGTGCTTTTCACCAAAAATGAGAAATTATACTCTTGTAGCTCAACCAACCACTACATCATACCTCGAGAAAGTGTTGAATTATTAACTAGCTGAGGCAATAAAATGTAGCAAGTCAAAACAACAAATGGCTTCGAGATAAGATATGCCCTGAACTTTCTGCAAACATACACTAAACTTGACAGAATCAGCTTTGCCTCTGTATATCTTCTCGTCTTTTGTCTTAACTCTACTAGCATAATACACAGGTCTCATATAACGGGAGTCGTCCCCTTTTTGCAATAAGATGGCTCCCACAGCATCTGGTCCAAAAGAAGGGTTTACATAAAAGGTCTGAGAGAAATTTGTGGTCTGTCATTTGAGGGATTCAATGTGGAAATTTTGCTTTCAGTGGTCCATGGGAATTATTGGACTTTAGTGATATATGTGATGAGGAGTGGGCAGAGGTTGTTTGGCTTCCGGAGGATATGTGGCCAGAGGATGTTGAGTGTGACGAGGATTTTGAACGAATGTCTTTTACTTTGCAAATGTGATTGAGGGAAAATCTCTTGGAAATGGTAGGAAGAAAAATCTAGTTCTGTGTGATTTTCAAATTTATGTACTTGTGCATCGCTCAAAATGCTGATAAACACGTGAGAAAAAAAGCAAAAAATAGACCAATTGTAGTGACAAAAAAATAGACTAGTTATTTTGTAAATATTTTGGTTTGATATTTTCATCGATAACATGGGAAAAAGAGTAAAAAATATACCAACTCTAGCAGTAGAAATATCAATAATTTTGAGGTTAAAACCTCAAGAAAACTCTTTTACACAATTAAGTTACCTTGTTTAAGAAACAAAAGGATACCAAAGCATCAGAAGTTGAGAAGGATACACAGAGAGCTCTTGCTTGTGTTGAAGGAGGAGTTAAATAAGTTGCTCAAAGCTGGGCTGATTTATTCGGTGGAGCATTCAGATTGGGGCAGTCCCAGTGGTAATCGTTCCCAAGCACACAGGAGGATGGAGAGTATGCATTGATTACAAACCTCTTAATGCGGTAACAAAAAGCAATCATTATCCTCTTCCCTTTATTGATGATATATTGGATAGAGTGGTAGGGTATGAAAAGTACAGTGTGTGTGATGGATATTCTCGGTACTGCCAGATCTCAATTGCCGAGGAAGATCAAATCAAAACTACATTTATCACACCCTGGGGTTGCTTTTGTTATAGAGTAACACCATTTGGATTGAAGAATGCACTGGCATGGTATCATGAGAATACTGATGAACTATTAGCCCGTTTCATTAATAAATTTGTGAGAGCATTTCTGGATGATATATGTGTGTATAGTTCCAAGAGAGAGCATGCATGGAGGCTGGATCAAGTGTTCCACATAATGGATGATGTAGGAGGACAATTTAATCCACGGAAGTGTCATTTGGGATGCTCCAGAGTGAAGTTATTGGGACATATAGTGTCTCAAAATGGCATTGAACCTGATCCAGAGAAGGTGAAAGAACTTATCTTACTACCAGTCTTCTCTACATCTAAACAGTTGCAAACTTTTGTGCAAAAAGTGAAGTATATGACAAGGTTCATACATTTGGTCTCTCAGCTGTTGTACCCTTTGCAGCAAGCTATGAAAGAAGAGCCTTTGCAATGGAGTGAGGATTGTGAAGCAGTGTTCAATAGAGTGAAGGAAGTGTTGGGAGAGATTGCATCTGTGAAAGCTCTAGATTTCTCTTAGACCTTTTATCTAAACCCTTCTTTTGGGAAGTTGGCAAGCAAGAAACCCGAAGTTGAGAGGATATCTAGCCAAAGTTAGATGACTGCTGCATCAGTTTACAGCATGGAATATCCGGCATGTGCGAAGAAAGGATAATCAAATGGCACATGAATTGGCTCAGGAAATGAGTGATCAAGATCCAGTGATAGCAAAGTTTGAAAATCCACTGTACAGAGGGAGAGAATACTTGGCTCAGGTAGTGAATTTCTTACTTATAGGACATTTGCCTCAGGAGCTTAAGAAGAGTAAGAAGGATCACTTCATACAAAAGTGCAGATAGTATATGACGATTGATGATGAGCTTTACATGAGAGGAGCTGATCAGGTTTTGAGGAGAGTGCCGTGGAGGGAGGAGGTATATTATATACTGTCATCTAGTCACGAAGGAGCTTGTGGAGGACACTATGCTTTTAAGATTACACTGCAGAAGATACTTCTGTAGGGTTATGTGTGGCCTTTAATACAGAAGGATGTGCAGCACTGGTGTAGATCATGCCATGAATGCCAGAGGATGGAAGGGGGTACATGAGTTGGCGACTTTGAGGGCGGCCCTAAGATTTTGTTGAAGGGGAGATCCTTGGATGATGGCTATAGCAAGCCGAGGCGTTTGGCTGGCTCTTGGCAACAATGCATGATTGTTGTGGCTGCGTTTGAAGGAACTAGAACCGAGTTGTTTGTATATGTCTCGCTTTGGGTTGTGCAAGAGGATGGACGTGAAGATTTGATAGTTGCACGCAAACCAGCTGTGTGTCTCTTGTGAATATACAGGGGAGTGAATAGATTGCGAGTAGACTGCAAGAATAAACCATGGTTGGTCGTGTGTAGACTGAGAGGAATTCCAGTGAGTCAACTGCATACAGCACATGCACATCTAGAAGACAGCTGACTGCAGTACGGTTTCATAGGAGAGGCCTGTATGAAATACTTGGTAGTTGATGGTGCTTCTAGTGTGGGCTTTTCCCAGCAGTTGTTTTCGAAAGGGCTGAGTTCCACGATTTATCAGTGAAGTCAGTTGGCAACTTGAGGACCAAACCGGGACTGTTCAAAAGTAACCTTGTCATGGGATACATAAAAGTTGTTGCATATTTGAGATGTCATATTGTGTATGTCAGAGTCTTGCCTCAGTTTGATTGCATGAGTCTGTTAGAGTCCTGGAGTTGTGATACATGCTCTGGTTGCTGGGATATAGCTCCATCTATAAGCTACACACACTATTCTGATCCCATTGGGTCCTGGCCTTAAATACTTTTAACTGTTACAGTCAGAGGGATATGATTATATCGCTGGGGTGTGGGCCGGGGATTTGTGGTCTGTTTTTTGAGGGATTCAATGTTGAAATTTTGCTGTCAGTGGTCCATGGTAATTATTGGACTTTAGTGATGTATGTGAATGATGAGGAGTGGGCAGAGGTTGTTTGGCTTCCGGAGGATATGTGGCCAGAGGATGTGTTGAGTGTAGATGTATGTAGGGACGGGGATTTTGAATGAACGTCTTTTACTTTGCCCTTGTGTTGTCCAGTTGCTTTTATTGTGGATGAGGGTAGCTGTAAAGGCGGGGTAGGCCCTATCTTTTTTGTTCATCCAACGGGAGCTGAAAAAGAAGGTTTGGGCGCACAGATTTGCAGTTCTGGATGGTTTTTGACGTACGGATTTGCCTGGGGGACTGCCCACAGCAGTTTTGGACAGTGTGTGGCAGTTAGGATTCCGTACGGGAGGCTTGGCGTCCATTTTGCAGCTCCGTGGGCTGCTGGTACGATGAACAGCCAGCACTAGAAAGGCTTGTGGGCTGATTGCTCCATTGTTTGAGGGCCTGGCTGCTCACAGGGCCAAGTACACAGGCCACAAACTGCTTCTTGAAGGGGCTGGTCTCGTTGTATTGTCTCTTTCTCCTCCTTTTCCTCAGTCATTGCTGTTGTATGAGCAGGCTAAGCTGAATTACAGACAGGGCAATGCATAATAGGGGCTCGATTGCTCAAGCTCGTGCATGAGATCATTTGGATATTCCTTGATTGACCAGGGTAAGTTGGTTTTCTCCTCTTTATCCTTGCTCAGTTGGCAGGGTGGCTCATTGTGGATGCGCGCAGTTCTACTCCATGCTTCTAAGGATTGTGGGCAGGCTACCTATGCTTTCACCTAGTGCTTGGGTATTCCAGTGAGTGAGTTGACACTTGTCACAGTTTTGGGAGCTGTGGGACCCCGTTTGGGCTGCTAGTAACAGCTCCCAAGTTTTATGCAGGTCTTTGCACTGGAATGGATGCCTATTGTCATCGGGGTGTGAGAGAAGAGCCCGACAGGGCTAATGTTGGGATACTGATGCCTACTGAGAGTAGGAAAAGTACTAAATGCAATTGGGATTGAACTCATTGTGTAATCTTTTTGCTGGATTCTCCTATTAATAAAGAAATACCGAAAGGGGCACCAAGGGTTTGGGGCCAATCTGTGTCCTTGTAATTGAGCAGGAGCACTCTAGCTCCCCCAATCTGTGTTTGAGCTATTTGCTGAGTATTTTAGTGTGGAAGCTTTGGCTGGTTAGTTGTCTTTACCGCCCTCTTGTTGGCCGAGAGGGAGGTTTCACTTTGTCTTGCTATAAAACCTTTTGTAATCTTAGGAGAGCAAGCTATGTTGTAAATTTGAACTTTTCTACGCTTAGGAGAGCACTCTATGTTATGAATTGAAGGAGATCACTTGAAAATTAGTAGGTATTGTGTGAATTGAAATTATGGAGCTTCCGTCATGTCTTTTTGAATGTCCTCGCTGGTGATTGATAGTAGCATTGCTATGAAATTAATGTTATTATTTCTGAAATTGATATCAATAGGTGGTATTTTCATCAATGGCAAGTTTGGAAGCAGGCTTTGCAAGGGAACTTTTTGTGGAATGGGCAAATGAGGCAAAAAACTTGGTTTTGTTTACAGAAAGAGGACAGGTATTCAAAATTATTTTGAAGGAAATTGTTTTGATAGAAATAGAAATGAGATATTTGTCAAGGTTGATGATTGAATTGGATAGTTCTCCTTTATGATGTTTGTCAACTTTTGCTCAGTTCTATGAATCACACTCTGTGTTCAAGATGTATTGATTTAACTTTGCAAATGTCAATTTCTACCATACATTATGCTTTAGCTCCATGGAAGCCCATGTCAAACAAGCATTGTGATGGAGGAGGTCTAAAATCTTTTTGTTTCTCCATTTCATGACAAGAAGGTCTGCATGGCACATGATGCTAGCACGGGCATTTTTCCGTTTACTTAATGGGCTAAAAGAATGGTAGTAGTGTGAAGGATGATGAATGATGATGCATGATTAGGTCTGGTTTGTGCCTTTTGAGGCATTTTGGGACGCAATTTATTTATCTTGGTGTTCCCTCTCTTCTACGAAGCGTGCAAAACGTTGCACTTCCAGACAAAACATTATTAATTCTTGTCTTCTATTTTTTTTGTTTGGAAAAGTTGAGAATTTTTTGTTTTAGATTTGGAATTTTTTTCTTGGGAGGTTGGTTTTTTGTTTCTTGTTTGTGCGTATGTGTGTGCAATGTGTACTATAGTTATGTATGCGCACTATTTTTGTTTGTGTGTTTTTGGTTGTTTAATCATGTGTATGTGTGCGCACTATGCCCTAAAGTTTGTGTGTATATGTGGATGTGTGTGCCACAATGCACATACTATAGTCTACACCCACTGTTGGGCACTGATGACGTCAGTGGGGATGTCATAGTAGCTAGTCCCTGCTATGCGTGATGGAGTTTATGGTTTTCAATCTTATGAGTGAGGTATATGCTTCTGCCATATTAGCGGACATGCAAATTTCACGTTGTGAGTTTTCGTCCAAGTTGCGGCCTGTTGGTATTGCGATAATTCTTTCTATCTTAAATGGTGTGTTGCCCTATGAGCTAGATTTAGATTTAGATGCTCGTTTGGGAGAGACTAAAATGAAATCGTTTAGACTTCACAAGCAGTTGTAGCTTGAATGAAGAGATTTGGACTACCTTTTGATTAGCCTTCTCCTCTAGTGCTAGCCTTCGTCATGGCTGAGTTTGCACTTCACCTCCGGAGTGCCGACAGAAACTCAGTACAAAGACTTTGTATAAATGGATGCTCAAGTATGTGTGGGTGTGTGGATTTGTATGTGTGAGAGCATACTTTTATACTATAGTCTACACCCACTAGTCTACACCCACTGTTGGGCGCTCATGACGTCAGTGGGGATGTCATAGTAGCTAGTCCCTGCTATACGTGATGGAGTTTATGGTTTTCAATCTTATGAGTGACTATCGTGAGATTGAAACTGCACTATGTTGTGTTTTTAGAGGATGAGTTTGGGAATGTTCCTGGATTCATCTAGGTATATACATGTAATTAAAAAAAAAGAAACACATACCCATACAAAAAAATAGTGCATACTAAGACTATAGTCCACAATGTGTGCAATGTGGAGTGTAATTTATGTGTGCATGCGTGTGGTTGGGTGCATGCGAGGAGAGAGAGAGAGAGAGAAAGAAAGAAAGAAAGTTTATTAAAGTCTTCAGGAGACCGTGAAGGTCTATGAGACTAAAGATAACTGATACAATGAGCATAACGGTGGCGGTCTCAAAACGGGCCAGCCAACCGTTTCTACAAAAAAGAGGTTATGAAGGATGGTGTGTCTAGTCCTGATACAAAAAATATGTGTCTACCTCCAGATGATACAAAAAAGAAGGGGGGGGGCACCAAAAATGGGGCAGAGGGGGGAGATACAATATATATGTGTAGGTGGTGATCGTCAGAGACCAATCATAGAGGGACCGTCAAATGGGAGGCCGGAAAAAACCTTGCGATAGATTATTGGCCTTTGACGTCACGCGGCCTAGTCGAGCTCGATCATCGGGGGCGGCGGGTGGCCCTGTGTATGAGGGCAACGGTAACCCCGATGGGGCGGGCAGAGAGCAGAGACGAGATGTCATGGACCCCGATGTGTGAGTCTGTCCGCTGGCGCAGCTGTCGTGGCTCTAGCTCTCGCTCACGTCCGCGTCGTTGGCTAGACTGAGGAGAGGTATCCTGTGACTGGAAGAAATCAGTGATGGGCCGCTGGGTGTCCTCACGCTGTGTGTGCTGCGCGTGTCGTCGTGCTCGGAGAGAGGTATCTCGGTGGCGAGTCATCTCATGTAAGAAAGCGGCTAGGCATCGCTGATCCGGGAACTGCAGCATGTGTGGGAGGGGGCCGAATTCGTCGCGGAAGAGGCAGTGGTACCGGCCTCGAATGGCATAATAGATAGGACATCTGAAAGCAAAGTGCTCCTCCGACTCGATCTCTTGCAAGTCGTAAAGTGGGCAAAGGCGGCCCTCTCGTGGGATACCCTCTGCGCGTCCGCTCTCGATCTGCAATCGGTGTGACGAAACCCTAAACTGACCTAGGGAGATCCGGAGCGCATGTGGTAGATGAAGCTGTGTGTAACCCGGAGGTGTGATGAAGCCCTCCTGTGAGATCTGGGGGCAATGTCGGCGGTAGAAGTCGAGCTTCACAGGAAGCTCGGAGTGAAGAAACCATGTCCGCCAGGGGTGGAGCTGGAGTAGATCCGCTCGAATGAGTCGGTTGACGTCCTGGTTAGTGGGGGAGAGGGGAGATGGTGGAGCGTCGAGGCTGTACTGAAAAGGAGGCAATCGGTCTAAGTCGAGGCCCAATCGGGTGAACCAACTGGAAAGACGACTATACCAGCATCGCTGGTCCCCATCAACAGATAAGGCCATAGAGGAGGATAGGGCTAGCCAAGGTAGGCGGAGGCGACCGTCGGCGGAGGAGCTGAAATCCCTGACTCTATGGAGATAAGTGATAGCCTGGAAAGCCGCATCAAGCTGTAGGGGTGAGGCGCCGAACTCTGCTAGAATGATCTGGTGTGGTACTGATGGTTTGCTGCGGATCATCCGAGCAAACATCAGTATCTGTAGGCGCTCGACTCGAGCCCACTCTGTGTCGGAAAGGTCGGCTCCCCACCACGGGCTACCGTACATGCCTGCTGGGCGGACCAAAGAATAAAAAAGGAGAGACTTGGTCTGCGGGTCCTGGAAGTGGGAGTGGTAGCACTGTCGCTCCTGCCTGGCAAGAGCGGCGTAGCCCCGGCTGATCCTGGCCTGCATTGCCGGGCGCATCGTGAAGATCGGGCCTGAGAAGACAACGCCCAAGTATGTGTAAGAGTCAACTATCTCAACAGGGTCGCCAGCGAAGAGGAACTGCTCTCGGTGCATAGCGGGTCTGGAAGTGTTGAAGATCATCACCTTGGTTTTCCCAAGGTTGACAGTTATGGGATTTTAGCCTATTTCCTCTCCTACCCAGACCAGCGGTGTTTGGCAGGTTTCATTCATGAGGCACTTAGACACCGCGAGAGGATACTCCGAGCACGGAGACAGGAGCAGACTTCTTTCTCGGTTGATCCCTCTCAGAGCTCTATCACGGAGTTCTTTCAGCTAGATCACATGGATCCCAATGGGTCGAGGCCTCAACATGACCGTTACCCGGAGCCCGTGACCCGACAGCTCAGACAGAGGGTCGACACACAGGTCACACTTGAAGACATCCCCTCCTTGTTTAGAGTCGGGGAGCCCGACCGACGGAGGTCACAGTAGCCCTGGTTAGACGCAGAGCTACGACCAGGAGATGTGCCAGGACCGCACCTCTGAGTGGCCGACAACACTCTATTGCCGACTTCATGCCTCCATTGCCTCGTCCATCCTGATATCTTGCTGTTGCTGGGGATGATGATGCTGAGATTGATATATAGTCGACCATCGACATGACTATGTTGTACTTAGGACTTGGTATTGCCATTCTGCATTTTTGCATTTTGCATTGGTATGGACGCTCGTTTAGTAGCTCCACTACCACAGCTCGTTGTATTAGGATTTTCACAATGGGTCTTCCGAAGACTTTAATAAACTTTCTTTCTTTCTTTCTTTCTTTCTTGCAGCCCACCTTGCAAGTAGACACCTGAGCTTAACGTGGTTCCTGTAGGCATCGTACCAGGTAATTCCCTTGTCCCTTTTCACAGAGGAATCTCATGGTCAAGTGCAAGCAAGGGAGCACTTAGATTCTACCAGTACTGAATTTCCTAATATACTCAAAAAAACTTCTGTATGACAGAAGAAAGAACAAAGCGCACAATGAGGGAGGGGAGTTCCTGTTTGAAAGTCTTCTTGCATCATGACGTGAGCAGCTACTGCTATTGATTTCCATGAGTTCCTCCTTAATTACATCTAGTTACCCCCATGTTCTCCACTATCTTCCCATATTAGAACCATCACAAATATCCAGCTCAGCTAGCTGTCACATGAACATCCTTGGATCTTCCTAGAGCAGACATGTCACGGGCTAGACCACCGGTCTCAACATCATGATGCTCAGCCATAACCCTCCATGGAGATTAGGACCCTCGGCACCCTAGGCATTCCAGCTTCGAGCTAAGCTACTAGTTATGTCAAGTAATGAGCAAAAACTTGCCATATTTCCTCTGTGGAATTCTGTCTTCAGCGTTTGCAATGGAGTTGTTGTCAATCACCTTGAGTATTTTTTTAGAAAGATGCTTTAATTCTTTTTTTTCCTATGTTTTTTACCTTGGATGTACGTACTTGTATTAAAGACCCCTAAGGATCATTTTGAGAGATCTCAGCACATCTTTATTTCATTCTCCTCCCATATTTTTGCAGCGTTTTGCATTGAGTATCTGTTAAAATAAGTTGACTAGATGAGAAGCTAAGCCTGGAACCTCGGTGCTTATCTATATGAAGTACAGTAGGCAAGTTGAGAATGTGATCCTCCAATTTTGCAACTCAAGTATTCTTTTTGGATTACATCATTGTTGTTTTTCCCACTCATTTGATGCTAGCTTGGTTGTATTATGACTTGAACAGTTTGGGACTTTAGCACGTTTGCTACAATCTGAACCTGCGCCAAAAGTTGTAAAAGTGACAATGAGCAGAAAAGCTCCTCTCACGGGTGATGAGTTGAAGGCCTATGAGGAGGAACAAACTCGTTTGAACAAGGAAGCAGCTCAGAATGCCATGAAGGCACGAGAAGAGGAGAGCAGGGCATCGACACTAGCTGGGACAAATGGGGCCTCAACAGATCTAACCATAACTGAAGCAATTGGCATGCAGCCCCCAGTAGAAGGTTGAGTAAATAAATTCGTACATAATGCGTTTCACGTGTGCAGCTGTGCAAGTATTTGATTTAATAAGTTACGAAGGAAACGATGGAAGGCATGCTTGGTATACGTAAAGACAATCTCCAATTACTGTCTGAACATGCCTCTTAGATGATCAAAATTCTAAGACTGTGATGATCAAACATTAGATTGAGTGATTCGTCTCAAGATGAGGCAAGATTATGCGTGAGGGTGGATACTTCATCAAGTTCCAAGACTTTATGAGTTCCTAACTGTAGTTAGAATTTTGTGTGGGCCTTACAATCAAATGGTGGTTTAAGCAAAGCTATTGTGAATGTGTTGCAGGGACAGTTTCCTCTGGTCGCAGCCTGGTGCATCGTAGTGTGTTGACAGATGGCTTTACTTCATGTCCTACAAGTGTTGCACCTATGTTCCCTTTTGATGAGAATACTCATGAGTGGGATGAATATGGAGAGGTGGTATATCCAGATGAATTTGTGTTGAAGGAGGATGAGATGATGGATATGTCCATCACGCATGTAAGTATAAATGTATTGCAAAGACCGCAATCGTCATGTTTTTGTAGCGTCATTATTTCTTTGGGTGATGCTTCTGTCCATGACTTCCAAAACTTCTGTTGCAAGTGAACTTCTATGACATCCCCACCCAAAGGGTACATCTGTAGGAAGGTATTTGCCTCTTTTGAAACCTGTGCCATGGCCTCCTTCTACCATGATTGTGATATCTCTTGATTGCTTTTTTGTCCTTTGGATCTAGCTCCCAAGCCTGACATGGGAGCCTCTTGGCTGGCATGACCTTCACCTCGTGGATAGATCTGATTGCTCTCTTCTGAAGTAGCTCCAAAGGTAGACTCACAAGTACTTCCTCAAATTCCACCACCATATTTTTGATGATCTGCATGTGCTCTCCAAATATGTGCCATTCGTGATTGGAAGGATCTCCAGCCTTTGTATTAATGTTTTCAAGAATTTCGTTACACCCATGAAAGAGGACTGTTAGTTTTGGTCAGCGTGGTCTTTTCTTGTCTCTATTACTGTAATCCAAGTATTGCATGGGGACTTGTCTCCGAGGGGAAGCGACCTATCCCCATCACAGACCCGGGTATGGGGCACACAAACGCGACATTGCTCCATGATGTCCCGGCCCATGCACCACTTGGTATGTCCTCCCTGCATCAGCCCACCACATCCACCTTCTTCACCGCATTGAATGAGCGGGCTGCTTTGCGTCGACTCTATAACCGGAGAGCTTAGGACCACAAGGGGTTACGGACTGAGCACTTAGCACATGGACATGTGGTCTTGGTCCGGATCTTAGTGCAAATGTTCAACCATGCTATATGTCATGGCTTCCCTCTTGCTTGGAGTACCACCACTATGCCATTACTTAAAGCAGGGGACCTTATGGATACTGGGCAGTGGGAACTACCAGACTCTCATGATTGGTCAAATATTGGCCAAGATTTGTGGGTTAGTACTAGAGAGAGAGACCAGTACCCACAGAGACACAGAGAGAGCGGGCTTTGAGACAGGTAAGGTTTTTGAGACAACACTCCAGTCCCATGATCTCGTATGATTAGGAGACTTCAGGCGATGCAGATTCCCAGAGTCATGATTTGGTGGGTGATAAGTCTGTACGAGTTAGTTAGTGGGAGAGTATGTGTCCCAGGAGGTGAGATTGGATTTAGAGCACGATTGGAGTGAAGCAAGGATGCCCCCTCTTAGTGACACTCCTTAGGCTCTACATTGATGAGATCATGGTCGCCAAGGAGGTGAGGGATCATTGCTTTTTGTTGATTTGATGATACATGTACTAGTGGATGATATAGTCCTCATCCTCTTCAACAGTAGGTGAGATCGACTATTAGAAATGACACCTACAGTGGAAGACTGATAGATGGCCTAGGAATTTACACAGAAGTGTTTGACTAACTTCTTTTACTTTGTGTATTCAACATATATGGGTGCAAGCCACTGTTGGGCACTGATGACGTCAGTGGGGATGTCATAGTAGCTAGTCCCTACTATGTGTGATGGAGTTTATGGTTTCAACCTTATGAGTGACTATCATGAGATTGAGATTGCACTATGCTGTGTTTTTAGAGGATGAGTTTGAGCATGCTTTTGGATTCATCTAGATATATGCGTCTGCCGTATTAACATATATGCAAATTTCACTTGTGAAATTTTTGTCCATGTTGCAGCCTGCTGGTATTGCGTTTAATTTTTTCTATCTTAGCATTTTTTGCTTGGATGCTTGTTTGGGAGAGACTAAGTTGAAATTGTATAGTCTTCACAAGCAATCGTAGCTTGAATGAAGAGAATGCGGACTACTTTTTGATTAACCTTCTCCTTTAGTGCTAGCCTTTGTCATGGCTGAGTTTTCCCTTCATGTCGGAAGAAGTGCACATAGGAAGCAAGAAGATGGAAGCTCAAGCTCAAAGAGTACTTGCTATAATGAAAATGATGTACAACTGAATGGAGGCTCAAGAGAGAGCCAACAAAACAAAACCCTAGGGCTAAATGCCCTACCTAGACTAAGTGTCCTAACTGTCCTAGTTGGTACATGTACTAAGTGTACTAACTGACTGCAACTAGGCCTACAAGGCACATACGAAGGAATGAGTGGCACCTATGGATAGCCCATAGAATGGCCTACAAAACTTCCTCCATGGTATGGGCTGAAGTATCTTGGACATGGCTCAGGATACCTGAATATCTAGTGTCATGGTTGCATATGTTCATCTTGTAGGGATATAGCAACCTATGACTGTACAGATTACAACAGATCAAGTCACAAAAGGTACTAAGTTTCAAGCTTGCTGAAAGGCTTCAAACTTAGGTCAAGGTAGAGCCTTCGTAAAAAGATCTACCAAGTTGTCTTCAGTGGGAACATAAGACAACTGAATTTCACCTGCTGATAATCTCTTTGTGACATAGTGATAGTGAACCTCAATATGCTTTGTGCGAGCATGGAAAACGGGATTCCGTGCAATAGCCAAAGCACTTTGACTAACTCTGAAGATGATGGTAGGAGCGGTCTGACATGCATAAAGATCTGCAAGTAACTTCTGGAGCCAAACACACTCCATTGTAGCTGTAAAAGTTGTTATGTACTCAGTTCACAGCTAGAAGTGTTAGAAAAGAGAGAGTGTGAGAGCAAGAGAGCTGAACGTAGTGGTTGCAATAGAAGAAGTGAGTAATACAAGAAGTGGGATGGGTTTTGTCTAAGTGACAAAACCTTATCCTTCACTAACCGTAGTTAGTGAACTAACTGTGGTCAGGGGGAAAAACCTCTAAATGAGGGAAAAGTGCCCTTAACCTAGTTATTACATTACATTGGTCACTGCTGAATTATAATAATAATTCTAACACCCCTCTGCAGTGCCAATGTCATGAACAAATCACCAAAAGGAGATAAGTTCAGGGCACTGCGAAATGCCTCAAACTTTTCACGTGGAAGTGCTTTGGTGAAGATGTCTGCAACATTGTCATGTGTTGACACATAGATCATACTCATCTCTCCTGCATGCAACTTCTCTCTGACATAGTGATAGTGAACCTCAATGTGCTTCGTGCAAGCATGAAACACAGGATTCTTTGCCACTGCTATAGCACTCTGACTATCAGTGAGAATCGGAGAAGGACCCTCCAATGAAAGATGAAGATCAGCAAATAAATGACGCAGCCAAACACATTTAACTGTCGCTGTGAAAGCTGCCCTGTACTCAGCTTCACATGAGGAGGTAGCCACTGTAGACTATTTCTTGCTCAACCAAGAAATGCAAGCATGTCTTAGAAAGAAACAATTCCCACTGGTGGACTGCCTAGTATCATAGTCTCCAGCCCAATCTGAGTCAGTGTAAGCATGCATCTGCAAGTCGCCCCCCCTGGGAAACATCAAGCCAAAAGACTTTGTACCTTGCAAGTAACGGAAGATGCATTTTACAGCCTGCCAATGCATAATCTTTGGGCTGTGCATATACCTGCTCACCTGAGAAACTGAAAACTGAATATCAGGTCGTGTATTGCAGAGATAAATGAGGCATCCAACAGCGTGACTATAGAGTGTGACATCAATTGATTCACCCGCATCATGCATTGTAAGCTTCAGCCCCGGCTCCATGGGAGTGGACATAGGCTTGCAATCATGCATGTTGAATCTGTCCAAGAGCTTTTGAACATACTTGGACTGAGACATAACAATGCCACGTTTCTCTTGAATAAACTGGATCCCCAAAAAGAAATGTAACAAGCCCAAGTCTGACATATCAAATGTAGCTTTCAATTGGGCCTTGAAATCTGCAATTACTTCCTCATTTGATCCGGTCAGCAGCATGTCATCTACATAAAGAATGATGACCAGAATATCCCCCCCATCCTTCTTGATGTAGAGGGTGCTCTCAGTTGGACTATTGTGCAGTCCCTTGTTGGTCAGAAAGGCATCAATTTTGGCATACCATGCACGTGGGGCTTGTTTCAGCCCATACAAAGCTTTATTCAGCTTGCATACTTGAAGTGCATTATCTGAAATTTCAAAGCCCGGAGGTTGTTTGACATAAACCTCTTCCAACAAATCTCCATTAAGGAAAGCTGTTTTAATGTCCAACTGATGAACATTCCATTCAAAATTTGCAGCCATGGCTATAACTGACCTGATGGTTGTCATCCTGGATGTAGGAGCAAAAGTCTCCTCATAATCTATGCCCTTTTTCTGAGCATATCCTTTTGCAACCAGCCTTGCCTTGTACCATTCAATGGACCCATCTGGCTTTCTTTTGACTTTGAAAACCCACCATGTACCTATGGCATTCTTACCTGGTGGCAAATCCACAACATCCCAAGTCTGATTTTCATGAATGGACTGCAACTCATCGTGCATGGCATTCATCCAATGCACATTATCTTTTGCTTCTTCAAATGTCTCAGGCTCCTCCTCATCAAGAAGAGTACTTGCATAAGTTGATTCAACTGAATGAGCTCCCTCCATCTGCCTTACTGCACTGCGAGTTTTGCCAGGCAATGGAGCTTCAAGTCTACTCTCCCTGAGAGTCTGAAGCAACCAATGCGGGGCTGTTTTGGCTGCGTGTATCTCTTGAATTTCTTGCCTGACAACTTCATCCACACCCTGAGGTTGTACCAATTCAGCTGGGGGCTGAATGTGTACTTGTGGAGCTGGCAGAGGTTGCTGTAAATTCTGATTTTGAGCGGGGGAACCAAATGCTATAGGAAGCATCCCCTCAAACACATCATCTAAAGAGGCTGGAATCTGAAATTCAGCATTTGTATGTGCAGAATTTTCAGAGAATATGACATCTCTACTGGCAAAAATCTTGCGTGTAGCAGGATTGTAGAGACGTTAGCCTTTGCTTTGTGAACTATATCCCACAAAAATGCATTTTAGTGCCTTATCTGACAACTTGTGTCTGAACTCCACAGGCACGTGGGCATATGCAACACAATTAAAAACTCTGAAGTGGTCCACTGAAGGCTTTCTCCCATGCCATGCCTCATAGGGAGTGATTGTCTTCAAAGCCTTTGTAGGAGCCCGATTTAAAATATAGTTTGCACCCATGAGGCCTTCCAGCCAAAACCTGTGCGGCAACTTCTTACTTGTGAGCATGCATCTATCCATTTCCATGGCGGTTTGATTCTTCCGTTCAGCTTTGCCATTCTGTTGAGGTGTAAGCCTCACTGTAAGCTGATGCATAATGCCTTTTTCTTTCAGAAATGTCTCAAATTCATGAGACATGTATTTTCCCCCTCGATCTGTGCGAAGTGTCTGCACCTTGAGTCCTGTCTCATTTTCAACCATAGCCACAAAGTGTTTGAAATGCATAAACACTTTTGATTTTGCCTTGAGACCATAGACCCAAGTGTAGTTGGTAAAGTCATCTATGAATGTAACAAAATAGAGATAACCCCCAAAAGCAGGTGTCCTCATGGGACCGTAGACATCACTGTGAATAAGCTGCAATTTTCTTGTAGCTTTCACTGCACCATCCTTCTTGAAGGGAAGCCTATGCATTTTGCCAGGAATGCAACCTTCACATGCATGAGGAGGAGGCGACTCCAAAGGAGGAGGCGACTCAAAGCATATTCATTTTCTTTGTCTCTGACTGCACACTTGTCATCATCAAAAACAACCTGAAATCCTCCTCTATTGAGTGAGGACACTGAAAGCAAATTCTTCTTTATACCTGGCACATAGAGTACATCTGAAATTCTGAAATCTGTGCCATCAGTGGATGTGAGAAGAATATCTCCCACTCCACACACTGAATGAGAATAATTATTTGCACAAGTGACCTTCTTCTTGGTGGGTGAAGAATGCAGAGTTACAAACAGATTTTTCTTGGAAGTGATGTGCTTTGAAGCACCACTATCAAAATACCAAGTATGTAGTGTCTCATCAACACTGAAAGAGCATTCATCCTTTGAAGGATCATAACTGCAAGTCAAAAAAGCATATGGGTCATCATCATTAGTGGCTGTAGTATCTGAACTACCCACTAAAAAATCTGAAGTGCAAGTCAAAAAGGCATAGTGCTCTTCAACCAAGTTGGCTGCAACATCTCCTCCATCATGGCAATGTGGACCTGATGCATCTGATACAACCATACCAGAATCCCTTTTCTTTTCTTTGGCTATGCGCTTCTTGCACTCTCCAATATAATGACGTGGCTTCTTGCAAAATGATAGATGCCCTTCTTTTTCTGTTTGTTTGTATCACCCTGTGCCTTATAAGAAGGCTGTCCAGAATCAGCTTTATGCTGATGTGTGGGCTGATGGGCATGTGGCTTATGCTGCCCTTTATCCTTGGAGAGCATAGCATGCTTGAACTTGGAGAGCATAGCATGCTTGCCAGCCCGGGTTGCCATATTTCTGCGTGTTTGTTCCTCCTGCAACAGAAGCCCTACCAACTCGTGAAAGGAGAGAGGATTGCTGCCCCCCCTCAATGACAAATTCAGCGAGGTGTGGAAACCGAGATAGGACTCAGGAAGAGAGTTCAGAGTGGTGGAGATCATCTCTAAATCCGGAATGACTTCATCAATGTTCAGCAATTGCTCTCTGAGATCCTGAAGCTTCGTGAGGTGAGAATTCATGGAATCTCCCTTCTCCATATGTGTATGGGAAAGTTCTCGCTTCAGAAAGGAAACCCTGGCATCGTTCCTTGCTGCAAACATACTCTCAAGTATTACCCAAGCTGCCATAGATGTCTTGCATGACCGAATATGAGGTATAATGAACCTCTTGACAGAAAGAGAAATTACTGAAAGAGCTTGTGCATCTCTAGAGTCCCATCTTTTTTGCTCTGCTGTGGGAGCTCCTGGAGCGGCTGTTCCAATCACCTGTGCTGTATTTGTACCTCTACCCTTGCCTCCAGCTGTAGGAGTGACAGGTATAGGCGTTGTATCTGGTCTTTCTTCATCTCCATTGACATAATCCCAAAGATTTCTGCCAACCAAGATGTTGCGAACCATGAAACTCCACAAGGAGTAGTTGGTGCCATCCAACTTATCTTCTTGTGTGAGAACCCCGAAGAGCTCATTTGAGTTGTTCTGTGCCATTTTTGCCAGATTAACTCAGAAATACAGCAAACTGAACAAGCTTCCTGGGATGTAAGATGCACAAGTAAAATCTGCAAAGAAAAATATGCCCACAGTGACAAATACTGTCACAGCCTGTCAAAGGCTCAAAATGCACCACACTGCTCTGCTCAATGCCCAAAAATCTGCAAATAGAATCTGCAAAAAAAAGGCAAAAGTCTGCAATTTGACTTGTACTGAGTCCAAAACTGTTTGCAAACTTCCAAAATGCCCTTTTACCTATAAAATTGCAACCCAAATGCAAAAGCCCCAATTTCTTGTGGGAAATTGCATACAAAAGAGGGCAAATGGTCTGAAAGCCCCAAATGTTGCACAAATTGCACTCAGCCTGCAAAAGCCCCAAATTTCACTGCAAAATTGCAGTGTGATTGCAAAAGCCCTAAATTTTGGACAACTTGCAATTTCTGCCCACAAATACAGAATGCCTCAACTTCTGTGTAAGATCTAAGCCAAACAATGGCTATCTGTAGATAATGCTTGCCTAAAAACAACTGCTCGAGTACCTGCAAGAATATAACTTGCACAAAAGTGCGGATGCCAACCAAAAATACAAGGGTCTACAAAATGTACAGAAATGCGTACGTGTACGGATTTGCAGAAACCTGTACGGACGGTAGCTGTACGGAGTACGGACAACCAGCGCAGTCAGGTGGTGACACGTAGTACGGAATGCCTGTGTACGGATGTCTGTGTACGGGCGCTTCTGTACGGATGTACAACACATTGACGAGCTAATCGATGGTATGGACGACGTACAAGATGTATGGTTCGCACATGCGAAATGCAGGCAGTATGGGTGACCGTACTGTTGTACGGCAGTTGTGCAACGAAGGTACGGTGGTACGCAATATACGGAATGGCGGCGCAGGTACGGCGGTGCAGGAGCTGTATGGGTGTACGACGAGTGTATGGGGCTGTACGAAACTGTCTGTACAACTTGTATGGACAGTAGCGCAGGAGTAGCGTACGGACGAGGAGCTGCAGCGCAGAAGTCGTACGTTGTACGGTGATTGTATGGTGCAGGATAGTACGGCTATATGGACGGGATCTGCGAGCAGGGAGCTTGGAGCTGGGAGAGCAGGGTAGGGAACTAGGAGTAGGGTCTTGCTGCTCTGATACCAAATGTTAGAAAAGAGAGAGTGTGAGAGCAAGAGAGCTGAACGTAGTGCTTGCAATAGAAGAAGTGAGTAATACAAGAAGTGGGATGGGTTTTGTCTACGTGACAAAACCTTATCCTTCACTAACCGTAGTTAGTGAACTAACTATGGTCAGGGGGAAAAACCTCTAAATGAGGGAAAAGTGCCCCTAACCTACTTATTACATTACATTGTTCACTGCTGAATTATAATAATAATTCTAACAAGAAGTAGCAACTGTAGTCTGCTTCTGGAGGCCCAAATGCTGAGTGCCTTTGAGATACCTGAAGACACGCTTCAGGGCTTGCCAATGGTGCGTAGAGAGGCTGTGGATATATTTGCTCAACTGTGAGACAACATATTGAAGATCAGGTCTAGTATGGCATAAATAAATCAAACAACCAACTGCTTGCTGCTGTTGATAGAGAAAGAAAGAAAGAAAAAAAGTCTATTAACGTCCACGGGAGACCAAGAGGTTTATGGCACAACATGAAAACCATCTAGTACATCAGCTTAGGGAGGGCACAGGGCAGCTCCCATGGAGTGCAAAGGCAGCTCCACTTTATTTAAAGTACGTACTGGATAACCTAGATAAAACATACACATATATAGCTGGCCCATAGATCAGTTTAAGACTGAGAGTCCTTTGTTTTTTATTTGAACTCTTTAATAAGTGCTACTGCTTCATGGTATACTGCCCATTTCCCATCTTTCGTGGCAGCCTTGACCTTTGCTAATTCCATTGCCTTGTTCTTGAGTTGAGCTTGTGCAAGCTCCTCAGCTATTCATACTTTGGTACCCTTCAGCTTCTAAGATTGTCGGAGGAGCTTGATCCGCAAATATTTTTACTTCAAAGTAAGGATGGCATGATCTTTAGATTGTCCAATAGAAGCTGGTTTGGAGAGTGACATCACATGCACGGCTGCCATCCTCAAAGAGAAGTGAAAACCAGGCTCTAATGGTGTGGATACTGGCTTGGAATCCTCAAACTGAAAACGCTGCAAAAGCTGTCCGATATACTTGGATTGTGACATAAAAATGCCCCCCTCACTGTTAGCAAATTGGATGCCTAGATAGTAATGCAAAAGACCAAGATCAGACATAGCAAATGTCTTCTGCAATTCAAACTTAAAGGCTGCAATTTGCTCAGCATGTGTCCCAGTCACATGCATGTCATCCACATAGAGTACTAAAATCAGCAAATCCGTCCCCCTCTTGCGGATGTAAAGGGTAGCTTCAATAGGGCTGCTCTGAAAGCTAAGTGTGAGCAAATGAGCATGTACCAAGCCTGAGGTGTCCGCTTCAATCCATAGAGGGCTTTCTTTAAGCGGCATACCTTACTTTCAGAACCTTCAACCTCAAAGCCAGGAGGTTGGGAAACATAGACCTCTTCCTGCAAATGCCCATGAAGGAAAGCTGTCTTGATATCAAGCTGATGTACCTCCCAATGAAAGTGGGCAGCAAAGGCAATAACAATGCGAATAGTAGTGATTCTGGAAGTAGGGGCAAAAGTCTCCTCAAAATCAATGCCTTGCTACTGAGCATAGCCCTTAGCAACAAGACGGGCTTTGTAACGGTCCATTGAACCATCAGCTTTCCGTTTAATCTTATAAACCCACTTAGTTCCAATGGCATTGCACACAACTCCCGAGTGTTATTCTGATAAATAGAATCCAATTCACCTTGCATAGTTTTCAACCAACAATCATGATGGCATAGCTCTTCATTGCATACTGTAGCAACCACCAATGCACAAGCAACCAAAGTAGCAAGCTCTTTGCGGACAGTTGCTCTAGTACAGGCTGGCAGAGGAGTATCCTGTTTGCTGTCTTTTATGTGTCAAGGAGCCAATGGGGAACCTTCTTGGGCTCTTGTTTGCTGACTTTTATGTGTCAAGGAGCCAATGGGGAACCTTTTTGGGCTCCTGTATTTCAGCTTGCTCTTGGTCAAGAGCCTTGTGCAATGTCCTAATCAAGCTGAGGCATATCAGGTTGTAAATGGGGCTGAATATCATGCTGCACATGTGGCTGCAAATGACCAACAGATGTAGGAGCAGCAGCCTCAGATGTGGCATCATCATGAGCATCTGACGGAAACAAAGGCATCAAGCTGTCACAGAGATCTGGGGCATCAACAATGGGTTGTCTTTGACAGTCCAGCAAAGGCATAGAGGAAGATTCATCAAACACAACATCTCTATTGACAAAACACTTGCCCGTGTGGGGCTGGTAGAGCTCATAGCCCTTGCTCTTTGAGCTATACCCAATAAAAATGCATTTGACAGCTTTATCATCCAACTTGGTGCGTGTCTGAGAAGGCACATGGGCATATGCGAAGCATCCAAAAGTCCTCAGGTGAGAAATCCTGGGCTTATGACCAAGCCTCATAAGATGTGATGGTCTTCAAGTCCTTTGTGGGACATCTGTTCAAAATGTAATTAGCACACATAACGGCTTCCAACCATAACTTGTTAGGCAATTGCTTGCCTTTCAACATACACATGGCCATCTGCATCATTGATCTATTCTTTCTCTCAGCCATGGGATTCTGTTGAGGAGTGTAAGTCACCGTGCACTGATGATGAATGCCACGTGAGGTTTAAAAAAACAACAAACTCCTTTGACATATATTCACCCCCCCTATCTGTATTAAGGTGAGCAATTTTCAGCCCACTCTCATTCTTAGCCAAGGCAATAAAATGCCTGAAGCATGCAAAAACTTTATATTTGGATTTCAAAGCGAAAATCCAAGTATACCTGGTGAAGTCATCAATGAATGTGACAAAATAATAGAATCCCCCAAGAGCTCTCAACATTGTGTCAAAAGCTTTGTGAAAATTCACAAAGCAGCAATAAACCCTCTGTCTTCGTGACCTGGCCTCCTCTATGACACCTCGGAGTGTGAGTATGTGATCTCTTTGGAAGGCCGCCGGCTAACATGTGTGTCGAGAGTTGATGCATAGATCTTGGACATGACATGTCCAATCATAATGGTCTTGTAGTTTTCCGGCCTATGGGATCCCCTACCTTGTGAATGGGATTGAAAGTGTTAAGGGTCTAGGGGTGAGGGAAACCGGTGCGAACCCTTCGTTAAAAAGCTTTGCTAAGATCGGGGCCAAAGTGTCTATTCCATATGCAATGAACTCAATATGCAGGCGCTCATGATCTTTCACTCGGCCATTGTAAAGCTTTAGGGCTGTGTATTTGACCCCACTGGCAGTAAAAAGTGTGCAAGATGTAGGGCGTTGTGAGTGCGAGAGATTGGGTGTTGGCTGGCTAGTTACATCATATAGGTGCATGCATACGAGTGGTTTCCATAAGAGTTGATGGGGCTTGTAGCACTGTCGCTCTACTCGTGCCAGAGCTCCCTAGTGTCTTGTAAACCATGACGTAGGTGCATGGACCATCTTGAACACTAGTCCGGTGAAAGCTGTCCCTAGCTAAGTGTAGGTCTGTATGCTCTCCATTGGCTCGTAGAGAGAGAGAGAGAGAGAGAGAGAGAGAGAGAGAGAGAGAGAGAGAGATTAACGTCTGCAAGAGGCCTCGCGGGCCTATGAGACAAAGTGTGAATCCAAGAAGTACCTCATACAAGCCACTGAGGGCTGAAGCAAAGGGTTCACTAAGACCCTTGCTGAGAACTTAAAAGTGAAAACTGAAAGCAAAAGCTAAAATGCTAACATGCTCAGCTAGTGAACAAAATACTAGAGTAGCAAAGAAGCGTGTCAGGCGCTCAGGGCTAGCATTCCTAGTACATGCTCAGGCTCCATATATCCAGGTAACCTGGTGGCACTTTGATGAGATGTTAGAAGCTCTCGTATCTGTGTCTGTCGAGCTGTCTTGCGACGTCGGGAAGGGCGTGGTCTCCTCGATCTGTGGATCCGGTGGGCTATGCGTGTCGTCTCTGGCGGTTGCCTCTGAGAAGGGATGAGATAGGCCGGACCTCGATCGTGCGTACTCTGGGCTCTCTCTGTGTCGCACGTGGAGTGTGTCCCTCGTCTGGCCGTGTCGTGGTGGACACTCCTACTACTGATCCACGATGCTCTCATCTCATCAAGCTCCTCTCCCTCAGCTATATTGGTAGGTGACTCAGATGCGTAGAAGTTTGTAACAAAAGTCTGTGATTTGTTGATGGTGACCTATGGCATCAGTCCATGCTGCTCTCTGGCCTATTGCATCAGTGTGTCTCTCTGTCGGCGCATCTCAAGTAGGTAGAGCCCAACACAGACCTGATCGTGAAAATGTATCAGCCGTGTGAGTGGGCTAAAGCCATGTCCCTCCTGAAAGAGTTAGTGATATCGTCCTCGGATCTCATAGTAGACTGGGCAAACACATAGAAAATGCTCCTTCATCTTGATCTCCCCCATCTAGCATAGTGTGCAGGTTCTCTGCTCGCTGGGTATGCCTACAGAGCTCTCCCTCAATCTGCAGTAGCTGATGTGATGAGACTCGTAATTGACCAATGGCGATTCTCAATGCATGTGAAACTCTCTTGTCCTCAGGATACTGAGGTCTGATGACAAGACCGTGCTTTGAGATCCTCAAGAAGTGATCATGGTAGAACGGGATCTTGGTGGAGAGCTCCTCCCCCCCCAAGCCGTAGATGTATGGAGCTGGAGGAGGTCCAACCGTATGATACGGTTGATCTCATCTCGTGGGATCATCTCGGGTGGTGCATCCAGACTGTACTGAAAGGGAAAAAGTCTGTCCATCTGAATGCCGTGACTACCAAACCATGTGGATATCCGTGCGTACCATGCCATATCAACAGCACTCTCTGAGGACTCTAATGCTAACCTCGGTAGTCTCCACTACGGTAAGGACCAAACTCTGTGGAGGAACGTCATTGTCTGAAAGATGGCATCAACCTAGAAAGGGGTCATGGCGAACTCTGCCTGTATAATCTGATAAGGGATTGAGGGTTTACTCTGAATCATCCTGGATCCCATGGTCACCTGTAGTCTCTCAAATCTCTTCCATTCCGTCGCTGAAATATCACCCCCCCAAAAAGGTGTTGCGTACATGGCAGTCGGTCTCACCAATGTGTCAAAGAGCCAGCCCTTTGTCGGGGGGTCCTGGAAGTGTGCCTGGAAGCATAACCTCTCTAGTCTAGCCAGAGCACCCCGTCCTCGTGTGAGTCGTGCCGTACCCGAATGGATCATCGTGAAACGTGGTCCATTGAACACTATCCCCAAATATGTCCATTGGTATAAATGGATGCTCAAGTTTGTGTGGGTGTGTGGATTTGTATGTGTGAGAGCATATTTTTATACTATGGTCTAACCCCACTGTTGGGTGCTGATGACGTCAGTGGGGATGTCATAGTAGCTAGTCCCTGCTATGTGTGATGGAGTTTATGGTGTTCAACCTTATGAATGACTATCATGAGATTGAAACTGCACTATGTTGTGTTTTTAGAGGATGAGTTTGGGAATGTTCCTGGATTCATCTAGGTATATAGTCTCATATGGGCTGTGCCCGCTAGTGGTGACCTCTCGCGCATAGGATGATGTGTATGGGGAAAAGTAACATACTGCAATGACGGTCGGTTGTGTGTTTGGTAACTGGACCTGAATCCACATGTGTCGTGCATGCTCCTCCCTTCGTATCATAGAGAGGAGTGGCCTCAGATGTGATTTGAAGAGAACAGCCACACCTCTAGATTCTCGTACCCGACTATCCCTCCTCAGTTCCCTCGTGTGGGCAGACTCCCATGTGTATCCTGTCATTGTGGGTAGCCCTCTCTCTGGGCTGTCATGTGTCTCGGTGTAGAAGATCACATCTCTGTTATGGTATGTCTCCAAGAGTCCCCCTGGGTCGGGACCATAGGGTGCCATTACAATTCCACACTGCCATCCTCAATTTGTTTTGCATACTTGTCCCATCGTTCAGACACCGTCATGTGCTGTCCCCTTCTCCTGCTGCATCTCGTACTTCTTTTTCTGCGCTCTCTCGAATGATCAGCTACCATCTCTGTGAACTGCCCATTTCCCTTCTTGTCTTGCAGCCATCACCCGTACCATTCCTTCCCTTCTATGCTCCTGCTGTAGGAGTGTGAGATCTTCATCTAGAAAGATCTTGGTCCCCTTCAGTGCTGCCCGTGTACTCATAAGGGTGGATCTATCTGTGGTTGTTCGCAGCTTTACAACCAAAGGCCTCGTTGTGGTGCATCTGTTTTACCGTTCACTCCCATCTTGTCAAAGAGGATTTTGGCATCTGACATGGGGCTATCACCTACTGTTAGGCCTCTGACCAGGGCATTCAAACTCTTGCTGTCCCATCGTTTTTCTTCCTCAATTATTTGAGAAATGAGCTCGCTTTTCTTTGGGTTGTGTCTTTCTTTAGGACATCTTTCCATGCAAGCATATCTGCTTTCCCCTTCGGATTTGTTGTGTGAACTCGGCATGTTTCCCTTGTACTGGTGTTTGCAAAGCTGCCGTTTCCTTTTTGAGTTGTTCATTCTCTGATTTCAGCATATCAATGATCTTGCACCCTTCCTCTAACGTCCCCTTTGCATTTTTGAGCTGCTGCATTTGCTCTTTAATGGTGTTCAGCTCCTCGTTAAAAGGTGGCTGAAACTCTACTTCTTCCCAATGTGCACTTGCCTTCAGTTTGTCATCCTCACTTTGGAGGGCAGCAACATGGGCTCCCAATGTCTCAATTTTTGAGGTCAAATTACTGTTTTTTTCATCTAGAGCACGAGTCATGTCCTGCATCATTTTACCTTTCTCACACTTCTCTAGTCTCTTAGCTTCTTGCGTAGGCCTTCAATTTCTATGTCTTGCATCTGACATATTTCCTTGAGTGTTGATATGTAAGACTTAGTGCTCGGGTCTTCTATTTTCTCCGCCTTCGTCTAGATGAGGCTATACTTCTGGTCCTTATAATCCCTTGTTTTCTGGTTGGGTGAACTCTCCTTTGTCCCCATAGTGGCAGCCTTTCTTGACCTGATAGTCTTCTAGCAGGTATAGGTTTGGTGTAGATTGCGAGGGATGAGGAGGCTGGCTACCAAGCTCAGCCTTGGTGTTTTGCAGCCCAAGGCTGCTTCACAAGCAGCAAACAATTGCAATGGACCTCGGGACCCCTTATGTCGCAGTTGAACAGCCCGTGGGACGGCTATGGAGCCTCGGGGCTCACACAAGAGTACCGTGCCTCCTGCGATAGAGGCTTGTGTGTTGGTGGAGGGCTCCCGTGATGCCCCGTGGCACTTTGGGTGCTTGTAGCTCCTGTGCTAGCAGCCAGCAAGCGGCCAGCACGTAGCAAGCAGCAAGCAGCAAAGCAGAGGCGCAGCAATGGCGGGGAGAGCAGATCGGAGCAGAGGCACATCAATGGCGGAGAGAGCAGACGGGAGCAAGCAGCAGCGCGGGGAAGGAGCAGCACGGCAGTATGGGGGGGTGAGCAGCAACAACGCGAGGAGGGAGGGAGCAGCAACAGAGGAGGCGTGAGCGTGCAGGTTGGTTGGGCGGGCAGGCTGGAGCTAGGCAGAGCTAGCGTGGCAGGGAGCTGGAGCCTGGAGCGTGGCGTGGAGCTGGAGCATGGTGGGGAGCTGGAGCGTGGCATGGCGAAGTAGCATGGCGAGGTGAGGTGTGGTGAGTAGTAGTAGTAGCAAGGCGAGGAGGAGCAGCAGCAAGGCGGGGAGGGAGCAGCATGGTACCAAGGCGGAGAGAGAGAGAGAGAGAGGGAGAGAGGGGTGTGTTAACATTCGTGGGAGGCCTCGTGGGCCTATTGGACAATCTGCACAAAAAGAAGACTCATACAAGCCTCAATGGGCTGGAGAAAAGGGCGCACCAGGGCCCTTGATGAGTACCAATCTATGGTGATCTATTGAGCCCAAGAGCTCAAGTTGGGACTCATAAACTGAAGCCCGGCATAGTGGTGGCTCTCCGGTGAGCTGTGAAGATATCTCAGATCTGTGTCTATCGAGCTGTCTCACGGTGTGGCAGGGGACGTGGTCTCCTCGATCTTTGAACCCGCTGAAGAGTGACCCCTCGTCTCTGTCGGTCTCCCCTAAGGAAAGCTGTGATATGTCAGACCTCAATAGAATGTGCTCTGTGTGCTCTTTGTCTCGTTCATGGTCTTTGTGTACCTCTCTCGATGGCACCGTGATTTTGTTGAGGTAGACCATGTTTCCACATCCTGTTTTGAGACAGTGATTTGTAATACAAAACAAGAAAATTTTCACAAACAAAGTGTGTGTGTGTGTGTGAGAGAGAGAGAGAGAGAGAGAGAGAGAGAGAGAGAGAGGGGTGGGGGGGTTGTACTTGACCAATGTTTGTGCTTCTCTTTGGATCTCTATAGTTCGTTTCTAGTCTACAGTGTGTCAGTGTTACCACATCATTTATTGGAATCTGTAGTATCAAGAGATTTGTGAACATCACTTGATGTCATAAGCAAGTGCTATACGGCCTGACTAGCGAGAGAGGTTCCAAACCTGAGAATTTTGTAGTTTTTATTACTTTGAAAACCTGGCTTTGCCAACACCAGGGTGAAATTGCTAAGAATTACCTGCATTGGTTTTGCAAACACAAGATCTTACTTCATATTTATAGCAATTTGTTGAGGCAGAAAAGGCAAAGCGAGCCAGCGAAGGGTAAGATGGGGTAAGGGTCTCAGGGTATGAGGTAATCATATAGCTGGCAGGTTTGCTTTTCATGATTTTTATATAGGGATTCTTGGTTCTTGCAAAGTGAAGGGAAATTTAAAGGGAGGGAAGGTGCTGTTATTGTACTCCTAGGAAATCTACTGTAAGTTCTGTTACTTTTTCCAGACACGTATCGTAGGGAGTAGAAAGACGAGTATAACAGTGGGTGGAACGTTGCCTACAACTTCATGTTGTTCCTCAATGGAATTTTTTGAACATGTCTCAATAGAAGCATATACAAAGCTCGAGCTACAAGATTTTATGGCTAAGATTGTTCACGACCTAATCGCTACCATTGGGAAACAACATGATGTCAATGAAGAACCTAAGGGAGAGTCCACTCAATTACCCAAAGAAAAACAAGAGACAATTCAATCTCCTAAAGCATCATAGCCTCAAGCAGAGTTGCAACTTGCAAAGGAAGAAGAGAATGATTCTATAGCAAAAGCATTACAGTCTCCACCTGAATTAGAGACTCAATGCATTCTTCCTACACAAGAAGTAGAGACTCAATGTGCATTTACATCATCACATCGGTGCAGAAAAATTGTGGCATTATTGTTTAAATTCCAATTTTTAGACAATGAATCTTTCGTCGTATGAACTGTGTTAAGTTTGCAGTGTTGTTTTTTGTTGTCCTTGATTCACAGGTCTCTGGAACTAGGGATGGTGAACCAAGAACAGAATCTGAAGCAGAGGATATGCTGCTTGATGACAAGCCCTCGAAAATTGTTACTGATGATATTCTTGTAAGCATGACAACATACTGTAGTTTCTCTGTTGGAAAACATGCTAGTTTAATTACTGTATGAGTGTTACTCCTCTCGACAAATGTACATGAAATATAATCATGCTATGAATGATTTTAGGTGTTACATGGTTATTGCAAGTTTTAACCCAGGCTTTGGATCTTCATGATTGCACTGTGTGAGTCATGTGAATGGTTCAATTGGTTTAAGGTTCTTTAAAGATACAGGCTATATCGTCTAGCTCTAAAAATATACTAAGGATTAGCTTACTGCTGCTATATGGACATGAAAAAACAAGAGAAAAGAAAGAGGCAGTTGTTGATATAAGTGCACCTGAAAATATCAACATGGAACAGGTTTTTTATCGTTGGGAGGGTGTTAAAAGAAATTGAAGTGCAGGAGGGTCAGAATGAGGTAGTTTTTGATATAAGGGTTTCTGAAATTATCAACACCGTACAGGTTGTAGGGTGAGACTTTGACTTGTGGAGGGTGCTAAAATGAATTAAACTGCATGAGGGTGGGAGAGACTTTGGAACTTTGTTGTGTCTCTATGGAAGGAGAGAAGTAGCTCTATAGAGAAAAGGAAAGAAAGTCACAAAACCACAAGAACTGACAGCACTGTCTAAGGTATTTGCTGCATTAGAGTAATCTTTGTCATATGATGCAGGGTCGTAAGAGACATGCATGCTGCAGTAGATTAATCTTGCAGGGTCGTAAAAGACCGCAAATTGGTGTGGATAGAGTGGTCCAAGGTGCAAGTATGGTACTATGCTAACTTGTGTGACTCCGATCGTGCTCATGATCTCCTCTATCCAACTTGTCGAAGTTGTGACTCTACTTGATAGCCGCTCATAGAGTGTTGGGGCTGCCTAGATAATGTCCTGACGGTACCCAAGATCAAGTACGCAACTAAAAAGTTGGGCTCGTGGTACAATATCGAAGGCTTTGTAGAAATCCACAAAGCAACAATAAACCTTTGCTTTAGTGCTTGTCCCATAGCACTGTGTGCCGCACAAGGAAGGTATAGGAGACAATTTTAGAGAGAGAGAGAGAGAGAGAGAGAGAGTATATTAATGTCCACTGGAGACCGACAGGTCTATGGGACAGCAAAAAAACCATCTAGTACATCTGCTTTAGGGGGGGCACATGGCAGCTCCCAGGGAGTGCAAAAGCAACCCCAATTATTTATAGTAACTACATAATAGTCTGAAAGAGTAATCAGCCATACATCAGTTTAAGACTAAGAGTCTTTTGGTTTGGATTTAAACTCTTTGATTAGTGCTATGCCTTCACCGTAAACTGCCCATTTTCCTTTTTCCCCTTCATTACAGCTATCCCTTCCCATAGAATTTTGCCCTCAAAATTTCACAGCATGGCTGTCCAAAAAGTGCAGCAAACAGCAACATCCATCCTTCCTAGCATGACTTTAGCTAATTCCATTGCCTTATTCTTCAATTGAGCTCATGGAAGTTTGTCAGCTATCCATATGTTGGTCCCTTTCAACTTGTAAGATTGTCGAAGAAGCTTGATCTGTAAATCTGGCGACTTAAGTGTAAGGATAGCATGTCCTCTGGAGTGCCGGATATTAGTTGCTCCGTCATCATCATCATTATTATCATCAACCTTCCATTCAATATTAGGCATGGCTGCTTGGACATGTGCTAAAGCTCACTGAAAGAGTCATCATCTTTGAACCATCCTTCAGGGAGCCCCCCTACTCTAATCTTCGATGCATTATCATGTTTGGCTTCGTGTTCTTTGATCTCTTCTTGGATATCATTCTTGTTTGCCTTTGTGTCAAATTCCTCAATCACTTCTTTCTTGATTGATTGTACTTCAGTACGAACCACATCTTTGACTGTAGAGACTAGTTGAGGAGTAGGAGGAGAACTCTTACATGAGTTCACAACCTCAGCAATTACTGCCTGCTTGCCTAGTCCCTTTAGAACTTGAAGTCGGCGGGCTTTTACTTCTGCCAGCTCAAGCCTTAACTCTCTTACTGCTTGCTGCAAATAATAAATCTGTTCATGTTGCCTAATGATGCATCGTTTGGACCCTTCTTGTTGGTAATTGTGTGCATACGGACTCCGGAGAGGGTATCATGGCTGCAATTGTAGAGTACCGAGTCTTGATAGTTGAGGCTGATGGAGTTGAGGGGGATTTGGCGGAGAGGGTAGGCCATCCATATTGGCTATTTCTGTAGACCCCCCTAGTTGAACCTAACCCTTGGGTTGGGCTGGGGGTTTAGCCCAACTCGGGGTTAGAGAACCTAGGAGCTTGCTACGAGGTGAGAAGAGAACAAGTGATCAATGAGGGACTTTCGGAGATATGAAGTGAAGGAGCTGCTGTTGATGGCGGTGCCGCTGGTGGCGGCTCTGTTGTCTGCAGGAGGCCTCGCGAGCCTATGAAACAAAGTGCAAAACCAAAAGGTAACTCATACAAGCCACTAAGGGCTGAAGCAAAGGGCTCACTAAGGCCTTTGCTGAAAGCTAAAGTGCTAAGCCAGTGAACAAAATAGTAGAGTAGCAAAATAACAAAATATCAGAAGAGTATCAGGTGCTGAGAGCCAACGCTCCTAGTCCATGTCTAGGTTCCATATATCCAAGCAACCTGGTGGCACTCTAATGAGATGTGAGGAGCTCTCGTATCTGTGTCTGTTGAGCAGTCTCTCGATGCGGTGGAGGGCGTGGTCTCCTCGATCTCTGGATCCGGTGGGCTATGTCAAGGGTGACGCCTCATCTCTGGCGGTCACCTATGAGGAGGGCTGAAATAGACCGAACCTCGAATCGTGTGTGCTATGGTCCCTCCCCCCTCCCCGTGTCGCACGTGAAGTGAGTGTCTCTCGTTTGGCAATATCGTTTTTGCGGAGACTCCCACTTCTAATCCATGATGCTCTCATCTCATGAAGCTCCTCTCCCTCAGGCTCATTGGTAGTTGACTCAGATGCATAGAATCTATAACAAGTGTTTGTGGTCTGTCGATCTCGCGGTGACCTGTGGCATCAATCCCTACTGCTCTTTGGTTTGTCGCATTAGTATATCTCTCTATCATCGCATCTCAATCAGATAGAGCCCAACACAAACCTGATTGGGAAAATGGATCAGTTGTGTAAGTGGCAAAAGCCATGCCCCTCTTG